>NC_092090.1:32543592-32843592 GCF_045679555.1 Salvelinus alpinus
CATAATAGAAAGTATTGATTACTTTACAGGTATAAGAAATGTATGTTTTAGGGGTCAATGAAGGGTGAATAGGAACTTTGGGTATGGAAAGTTACTGAGTAAGACAGGGGAAAGTGCAGGAAGTTCATATTCTGTTCAAACATGTTATTGCTGAATATGAATATTTCTAAGGAAGGAGGCAAAGGGTAGCAGTTTGGATTCCGTTCCTGATAAGGCAGGCCAGTTTCTGTGGAACTGGGACAATGAGGGATGTGGAACTCAACTTGAGATAAGGTCAGCAGTTGAAGAGAGAAGACGCTGGGGGGCTACAGTCCTATTCCACACATACACTTACACATACACTTCCATGCCCGTGAGGGTCCTAGACTTAGGCAGGCCATGACAATACCAGTGAGAGGAACTTAGTGTTTCTGCATAACAACAGAGTGTTTATCTTAGACATGCAAGGTGGCAATTCCACCCATTCACATGCAGAACGGAGAGGGTGCATTTTTAGAAGCAGGTCTAACTCTGGGCATGCCTGCACAACTTTCTGCTAGTATAGCCCGTATTGGCATACAACATCGCAGCAGAAAAAGCCCACCGTGCCAGTAGAAGACAGCTCCTTCTGCAAGTACATTGCTTAGGCATATATTTTGCCTCTGTACATATTCCGGGCCTTAAGGAGCATGCCGTGTGGCAAACTGCTATCTCTAGGCCCTCATCTACTTTGGCAGATGATTTTCCCGAAGTCTCTTTGGCTGCTGTCCACTCTGACGTGCCACACACTCCTTTGCCTGGCGTCTACAACATGAAAATCACAGTGGTGCAGAGATTAACTTACAAGAAACAAGTTCTAAACTACGTGACATTAAGCTATGCTATAAAAACTGTGATTGGTCTTTGTATGGACATGTTTGACGAAGGAAGGAAGACATCATAGTAGCCCTTTCCAACATGAAATAGAGAAATAGAGAGTCAGACTGCAAGATTATATCACAAAATTATACATAAAACCAAACCGCCAGGGTGTGGCAAGTAGCCTAGAGAGGTGGGTTGCTGGTTCAAGTCCCAATCTCTCTGTGTGTGTCTGTGTGTCTCGGAGGGATCTAGATAAAGCAAAAAGACAAATCACCGTCCCACAATATAACATCACAAACACATACTTCATAACAAAAAGAAGATCAGCATGCACTTTACCAACTCCACACAGGCTACTGTTTGTGGTTCGATCCCGGGTTTCGGCAGGAAATCATTTTTGCCTGAGTTCCTCTAAATTTGGCCTGGAAAACGGAGAGTTGCAGGATTGAAACATAGGTTCAAAGGGAAAATATCGGTTGGACAGAATATCCTCTCCTCAACTCCATTCTTTTTCTGTGACCCAACCTGTACTCGGAGCATTTCTTATTATTCTGTATGTATATCGAAGATACTCCATTTAGTATGATATGTTATGAATTACAATTCGTATGATGTTACGAATTTCCAAAACGTACTATACATTACGAATGAGCAAAATGTACAATATGTTAAGATTTTACTAAACGTATGATATGTTACGAATTCCAATTTGTCTTTCACAACTGACTTAATTTGTTTTTATGACTTTACACATTTATTGTGGGATCCAACATTATAAACGTAATTTGCCTGATGACGCGCGAGTGGAGGAGGATCTTCTCATTTCATACAAACACATTGTCGTCCACGTTGACTCTCCTTGCCGCCACTCCTCAATTAAGTTTGACCTTTTTCAAAAGGAGGCGAGAGAGGACACAGAAGAGAGAACGCAGGACTCGAGCAAATCTAATTGAGAAAAGGCCAATTAGTTATTAGGCGAACGGAGGAGTGCCCTCGCCTGCTCGATTGCCTCCTCCCGGAGAGGAGGCACAAGAGTATCCTACCCGAGTCCTTTGCTGAAGAGTTTTGATATCCGCTACACACTCTTTGAATCAGCTGTTGTTTACTGGGAGGAGAAAACCACGCACATATTTTAAAACAATATGCTACTTATCCTTTTATCTATAAAATGTCTAGCAAAACTAGCGACATGTATTTTTACTACTTTACATATACAATTTGTGATTAAACCCTTGTAGCCTAAACGTAATTTGCATACATCTCTAATAAATGAAGTGATCTCAAAGTACGCAATGACATGTAAGCCTAAAGACTGGGGAAGTGGCCCTGACACTGAATGAGAAAGGCCTTAGTTTATATATCACCTGTAAAAAAATATTTAAAAAATTGGGGCGGTGGGGGATAGATAGTATCATACTTGTGCCGTTGGATTTCCATCAGATGCTTTATTGCATTTTCTTTTTTTAAATACAATAAAATATGTGAATCATCTGTATACACACTACATGTACGAAGTTTCCATCCTCTACGTTGTGCATGAAATATGAAAACATTTTGTTAAGAGGGACATGATTTTAGGAGCCATAAAAGATAAGTTTTGCATAACTTTGTACAGGTGACAAGCCTTGCCCTTAGTGAGGTCAGAGAGCGTGTCAGTCTGACGAACCACCCCTTTTGAAGAACTATAAAATGAGGGGTTAAGAGTTAACATATCAGACCAGAGAGGCGTGTAGCTGCAGCTCACGTCCAAAGTGATTTGAACTCTGAAATCTCAACACGAGGTAGAGACGATAAAGTCACCTCCCGGACAAATCACTGGTACGGCTGATTAGCTGTCCTAAGAAAACACCCTTACCAAAAAGGCCATGTAAAGAGAGAAACCAAGGATTTCACATAAATGAATGATCTTACTCCAAGCAGGCAGTGGTTCGTATGCAAAGTGAAAGTAGTCTCTAAATGTAACAACATTAAGTGTATGTCCCTCTCTCGATCTCCCTCCATGTACTTTTATAACAAGCAGCCATATTGTTGTCAGTCTGCTAGGGACCGGTTGCTAATGTATTAAGTGTATATGTTTATGTTACCATTTAGTTAGCTAGTAAATAAATAATTAAACCAATTTGTGTAGTACTGAATCATAAGGCTCAGGTTTTTGCATATGCCGGAGGTTACGACTGTTCAGAATGATGATATGAGGTTATGATTAATAAGTTGTTTATAGATGAAATAAGTAAAGACCTTGAGTTTAATTTGGGAGATGGTAACTATTTAAAGAACCGCTTCGTGGTGCCTCAAATCCTAATGGGTTAATTGTTACATAATTTAAAATCAGATAACAACTAAACATAGTTAATTGATTAGATAAATAAGTCAGATTAAATGTTAAAGTCACCGCACTGCTCACAGGAGATGCATGCTATATCAGTGGATAGGAATCGCAAGCAATACCACTTCCGGAAAGCCTCAGGGTTTGTACTACCTTCTGTGTTGTTTTGTTCAGGGTATAATTACACCTACTTAAAGTGTGGTTAACAAACTGTGAATTCATAAGCTCAATACTCTGGACAATTGTTCCTTTATGATCTAGCGCGTTTGTGCGTGACCCTCAAGTACGGCCATAGAAAAATAAACTATTGCATTAGGTAAAACGGACCTCATAAATCTTTCTGAACACTTTGGCATTACAAACCAGTTAAAAGTACTCCTAGGGTCATTTGAAGTGCTATACAGATCCAGTTTCTATCTGGTTTTCTGCTATGTCATGACCTCCAGAGTCGGGTCAGGCCAATAACTGAATCAGCCTTAATCAGTTTATTGATCTTGTTCCTGATGTGGGCAATTTAATATCCAAAATAACCCTCTACTTACTACCTCATTCTGGAATTCTTATGATATTAAACAATTAGCCTATGATTTTGTGTACATATTGACAGATTATAAAAATGCACATTGGGGCGGTTTAAAGCCCAGGTCCTCACCACCTCTAGGGACCTGTCAGAGGAGGAGACGGTGTCTCACACTGCCCTTAGATTTGTGTTTGAGAAGTTACTCTACTGTAAGTATACTTGTTTTGTACAATGAGTGTAATATCATTGTGAATACTTGTTCTTTCCTTGACAGACTGACCAAGTAAATCCAGGTGAAAGCTATGATCCTTTATTGAGAAGACAAAATATTGAAGTGCCTTTAAACAGGGTGCCAGGTGCACGGGTGTGAGTGTCAAGAACTGCAACTCTGTTTCCCATGTGTTTTAAGAATGCAAGTGTATACATGTCATATTGCAATGAGAACATAGCATTTTACAGACATATGACTCTATGAGGAAATGTGCCATAAGGGATGGATGCAGATTAACACAAATATTCTTTACTTAGCTTATAACCAATGACGTTGCACTACCCAAAGGTTATCTAACTTCGCTCTCAAAATGTTGGTGTGTTAAACCAATATACAATGAAGGGTGGCTTGCACACCAAATGTACAACTTCCTCTTTCGTTATCGGCTTTTCAGCAGGCAAGGGAATAAACTAACACAAGACAGACTGACTGCAGTTAATGCACTTTTACTGCAGTTTCTAAACTGCTGTGATAATTTGGACGCATTAATTGCATCGGTCTTTATTTTGAATCGCGTTGATGTTTGCTTATGCAATATCTGTTATTCTGAATTCATTTATGTAAGAATAATGGCACATTTTCTTCCCTAAACCGAATAAGTTGTGAACTACAAATATGCTGACATCTTGTAGTGTTTTTTCTTAACCCTAATTGGCTTCGTATCATAATATACCTGTAAATTGAAATGTACCTTCATTAAACCTACATAATGCTGTGTTGCATCAGCACATGCCAGCTCGATGTTCAAAGTAGTGCACTTTTTAAATTTGAAGGACAAACACATTTTAATCTTAATGGGGAACCTCATGATTTAATTAGGGTCCCTTAGTAAACCTTCATGTCAAATAATGTTTGAATATGTTCATCTGTTTTTTACTAATGATTCATTACAGGTTGGAGAAATTGCACCTTTGGGGGGTTACTACTGAGCACCCCATGGCCACCAGGGGTATGGGACTGCACAAATGTCTGTTTCACCACAAATATAGTCTGAGCTACCAAAACCCCAAAATACAATTTGGGGGATTCCATGACCAGACATGGCTTGTTAAAAAATATGGTTTTCTAGCAGTGTATAGAGCTTCAAGGCAGAACAAGTGTTTGTAAATGTTTATACATTTTTTAAATCTTGATATTGGAGCATTGAGATCCTTGGAAATATACTATTTAAACATTCCACACTCTTTATATGGCCTTTCAACCCCTATACCCATTATTCGCATACAGGTACCATGGTAACAGGCACCATGGTCTTCAGCACAGCATATTTCTGATAAGCAAGACAATAATGCACTGACTTCTCACTGACTAGCCAAATAGAGCAGCTGTGCCATGATTTGGCTTTCACCTTCAGAAAATGTCCCTTTAAGTAGGCCACAGAACCCAAACAGATAAACCTACCTGTAGGAAAATATGCCGTGTCAATGTGATGCAGTGGTAGCCTACAAAATAATGACCGTAAGGTAATAAACATAATAGCATGGTAGTGTATGTATATATATATATATATATATATATATATATATATATATATATATATACACACGTGTGTGTATTTTAATCTATAGCAACACGTAGCCTATTAAAGGCCTATAATAGACTCATCTATGAAGATGCGCTTATTATCGCCAATAGTCCTATATTGCGTAGCATATTGGACGGTCAGTCGGCAATATAAGTTGCTCCCTGTTACAATGTTACCATTTGTATCAGCCCTTTCAAAATGCCCTAATTCTTCGTGACACCCCTCATGAAGGTACACTGATTTTCAAAATGCAATATTCCCATCACTTTTGTTGATTTTATTCTCATTCCTCAAAATCATTATGCCTACTAAAGTTGTTCAGACCAATCCACTGCTCATAACCTACATTGGCAAAAGTTATGCAAACCCTTTGGAATTACCCTGATTTCTGCATAAAATGGTCATCAATTTGGATCTGACCTTCATCTAAGTCACAATAGACAGTGTGCTTCAACTAATAACACACAAACAATTATACGTTTGCATTTCTTTATTGAACACACCGTGCAAACATTCAGTGCAGGGGGGGAAAAGTATGTGAACCCTTTGATTTAATAACTGGTTCCTTTGGAAACAGTAACCTCAACCAAACGTTTTCTGTAGTTGCGGATCAGACCTGCACAACGATCAGGAGGAATTTTGGACCAATCCTCTTTTCAAAACTTCAGTAATATTCTTGTGACGTCTGATGTGAACCGCTCTCTTGAGGTCATGCCACCATCTCAATCGGGTTGAGGTCAGGACTGACTGGGCCACTCCATAAGATGTATTTTCTTCTGAAGCCATTCTGTTGATTTACTTCTGTTTTGGGTCGTTGTCCTGTTGCGTCACCCAACTTCTGTTGACCTTCAATTGGCAGACAGCCTTACATTCTCCTGCAAAAAGTCTTGATAAACTTGGGAATAATTTTTCCATTGATGCTAGCAAGCTGTCCAAGCCCTGAGGCAGCAAAATAGACGCAAACCACGATGCTCCCTCCACCATACTTGACAGTTGGGATGAGGTTTTCATGTTGGTGTGCTGTGCCTCTAAAAAAAAAAGAAATTCTCAACACATAGTGTGTCCCTTCCAAACAACTTAACTTTAGTTTCATCTGTCCACATAATATTTTCCCAGTAGTGCTGTGGAACATCCAGGTGCTCTTTTGCAAACTTCAGACGTGCAGCAATGGTTTTTTTGGACAGCAGTGTCTTCTCCCGTGGTGTTCTCCCATGAACTCCATTCTTGTTTAGTGTTTTACGTATCGTAGACTCGTCAACAGAGATGTTAGCATGTTCCAGAGATTTCTGTAAGTCTTTAGCTGACACTCTAGGATTCTTCATCTCATTGTGCTCTTGCAGTCATCGTTGCAGGATGGCCACTCCTAGGGAGAGTAGCAACAGTGCTGAACTTTCTCCATTTATAGACAATTTGTCTTAATGTGGACTGATGAACATCAAGGCTTTTAGAATTTGTGTAACCCTTTCCAGCTTTATGCAAGTCAACATTTCTTAATCTTAGGTCTTCTGACATCTCTTTTGTTCGAGGCATGGTTCACATCAGGCAATGCTCCTTGTGAATAGCAAACTCAAATTTTGTGAGTTGTGTAGGGCAGGGCAACTCTAACCAACATCTCCAATAATCTCATTCATTGGACTCCAGGTTAGCTGACTCCAATTAGCTTTTGGAGAAGTCATTAGCCTAGGAGTTCACACATTTGTCCAACCTACACTGAATTTTTTTATTATGTTTTCAATATAGACGAGAAATACAATTTGTGTTATTAGTTTAAGCACACTGTCTATTGTTGTGACTTAGATGAAGGTTAGATCAAGTTTAATCAATTTATGCAGAAATCCAGGTAATTCACAAAGGGTTCACACTTTTCTTGGACTGTATATCAATCAGCTTTGCGCCAGGTGCCTCTTAGTAGGCTATAGTTTGAACTTTATAATGTAAAATTATATTTTTTTATACCATGAATATATCAATTGACATCAATTCATTATGGTGAAAAAACTATTAAATCATATGCTGCTATAAATAGTCATGCTACGTTATTTTTCTTCATCAGCCACTAAGCTTTAACAGGACACATGATGGTGTAGGATGCAGTGCGAATTAAACACAGCAACAACAACAAAAAGTCCTCACTGTCAACTGCGTTTAATTTTTCAGCAAACTTAACAAGTGTAAATATTTGTATGAACATAAGATTCAACAACTGAGACAAACTGAACAAGTTCCACAGACATCTGACTAAGAAATGTAATAATGTGTCCCTGACCAAAGGGGGATCAAAAGTAACAGTTAGTAGCTGGTCTGGCCACGTGCTGCATTAAGTACAGCAGTGCATCTCCTCCTCATGGACTACACCAGATTTGCCAGTTCTTGCTGTGAGATGTTACCCCACTCTTCCACCAAGGCACCTGCAAGTTCCTGGACATTTCTGTGGGTAATGGCCCTAGCCCTCACCCTCCGATCCAACAGGTCCCAGACGTGCTCAATGGGATTGAGATCCTGGCTCTCTCTCAGAACACTGACATTGCTGTCTTGCAGGGAATTATGCTTGTTCTGTGCATTATGGCTGGTGGCATTGTCATGCTGGAGGGTCAAGTCAGGATGAGCCTGCAGGAAAGGTACCACATGAGGGAGGAGGATGTCTTCCCTTTAATGCACAGCGTTGAGATTGCCTGCAATGACAACAAGCTCTGTCCGATGATGCTGTGACAGACCGCCCCGGACCTTGACGGACCCTACCAAATCGATCCCGCTCCAGAGTACAGGCCTCGCTGTAATGCTCATTCCTTCAACGATAAACGCGAATCTGACCATCACCCCTGGTGAGACAAAATCGCGACTCGTCAGTGAAGAGCACTTTTTGCCAGTCCTGTCTGGTCCAGCGACGGTGGGTTTGTGCCCATAGGCAACGTTGTTGCCGGTGATGTCTGGTAAGGACCTGCCGTACAACAGGCCTACAAGCCCTCAGTCCAGCCTCTCTCAACCTGTTGCGCACAGTCTGAGCACTGATGGAGGGATTGTGCGTTCCTGTTGTAACTCGGGCAGTTATTCTTGCCATCCTGTACCTGTCCCACAGGTGCAATGTTTGCATGTACCCATCCAGTGCAGGTGTTACATGTGTTCTGCCACTGTGAGGACGATCAGCTGTCCGTCCTGTCTCCCCTGTAGCGCTGTCTTAGGCGTCTCACACTACGGACATTGCATTTTATTTCTCTGGCCACATCTGCAGTCCTCATGCCTCCTTGCAGCATGCCTAAGGCACTTTAACGCAGATGAGCAGGGACCCTGGGCATCTTTCTTTGGGTGTTTTTCAGAGTCAGTAGAAAGTCCCCTTTAGTGTCCTAAGTTTTCATAACTGTGACCTTAATTGCCTGCCGTCTGTAAGCGTCTTAATGACTGTTCCACAGGTGCATGTGCATTAATTGTTTATGGTTCATTGAACAAGCAGGGAAACAGTGTTTAAACCCTTTACAATGAAGATCTGTGAAGTTATTTGGATTTTTACAAATTATCTTTGAAAGACAGGGTCCTGAAAGGGATGTTTCTTTTTTTGCTGAGTTTATATGGGTTGGGCAACAGTACCTTCCACTCAATATCAGATTAGAAAGATGTTGTACTTACAATGTTGCAAGGGGTAGCAATAACTTACAACATGCTGCACCAACACTTTATTACATCAATAATACATTCATACGATGTAATCGATTGAAACACACACAGCTGTTATTGCTTAATTCATTGTCAAACAGTAGAGGTAGTGTTTCCTCTGTTTCACACTGAGGTAAAGCCCCTCAACCCTCTTCTGGAGATGCTCCGTCTGCCCTGTCTGAAGTGTGGCTGTCAAACAGGGCATATTACAAACATGACTCCACTGACATCAATGCAATTATGAAGTTGATTCAGAGAAACATTCACTTTTCTACCTGTTGGATTCTGGCTTGAAATATACTAATTCCTATCATCATAATAGAAAGTATTGATTACTTTACAGGTATAAGAAATGTATGTTTTAGGGGTCAATGAAGGGTGAATAGGAACTTTGGGTATGGAAAGTTACTGAGTAAGACAGGGGGAAGTGCAGGAAGTTCATATTCTGTTCAAACATGTTATTGCTGAATATGAATATTTCTAAGGAAGGAGGCAAAGGCAGGCCAGTTTCTGTGGAACTGGGACAATGAGGGATGTGGAACTCAACTTGAGATAAGGTCAGCAGTTGAACGAGAGAAGACGCTGGGGGGGCTACAGTCCTATTCCACACATACACATACACTTCCATGCCCGTGAGGGTCCTAGACTTAGGCAGGCCATGACAATACCAGTGAGAGGAACTTAGTGTTTCTGCATAACAACAGAGTGTTTATCTTAGACATGCAAGGTGGCAATTCCATCCATTCACATGCAGAACGGAGAGGGTGCATTTTTAGAAGCAGGTCTAACTCTGGGCATGCCTGCACAACTTTCTGCAAGTAAAGCCAGTATTGGCATACAACATCGCAGCAGAAAAAGCCCACCGTGCCAGTAGAAGACAGCTCCTTCTGCAAGTACATTGCTTAGGCATATATTTCGCCTCTGTACATATTGAGAGGCTTAAGGAGCATGCCGTGTGGCAAACTGCTATCTCGAGGCCCTCATCTACTTTGGCAGATGATTTTCCCGAAGTCTCTTTGGCTGCTGTCCACTCTGACGTGCCACACACTCCTTTGCCTGGCGTCTACAACATGAAAATCACAGTGGTGCAGAGATTAACTTACAAGAAACAAGTTCTAAACTACGTGACATTAAGCTATGCTATAGAAACTGTGATTGGTCTTTGTATGGACATGTTTGACGAAGGATGACACATCGTCTTTCGCCAGGAAGACATCATAGAAGCCCTTCTCAACATTAAATAGAGAGTCAGACTGCAAGAAATACATCACAAAATTATACATAAAACCAAACCGCCAGGGTGTGGCAAGTAGCCTAGAGAGGTGGGTTGCTGGTTCAAGTCCCAATCTCTGTGTGTGTCTGTGTGTCTCGGAGGGATCTAGATAAAGCAAAAAGACAAATCACTGTCCCACAATATAACATCACAAACACATACTTAATAACAAAAAGAAGACCAGCATGCACTTTAAGGTGGTGTAATTATACCCTGAACAAAACATCAACACAGAAGGTAGTACAAACCCTAAGGCTTTCCGGAAGTGGTATTGCTTGCGATTCCTATCCACTGATATAGCATGCATCTCCTGTGAGCAGTGCGGTGACTTTAACATTTAATCGGACTTATTTATCTAATCAACTGACTATGTTAAGTTCTTACCTGATTTTAAATTATGTAACAGTTAACCCATTAGGATTTGGGGCACCACGAAGCGGTTCTTTAAATAGTTACCATCTCCCAAATTAAACTCAAGGTCTTTACTTATTTCATCTATAAACAACTTATTAATCATAACCTCATATCATCATTCTGAACAGTCGTAACCTCCGGCATATGCAAAAACCTGAGCCTTATGATTCAGTACTACACAAATTGGTTTAATTATTTATTTACTAGCTAACTAAATGGTAACATAAACATATACACTTAATACATTAGCAACCGGTCCCTAGCAGACTGACAACAATATGGCTGCTTGTTATAAAAGTACATGGAGGGAGATCGAGAGAGGGACAGACACTTAATGTTGTTACATTTAGAGTCTACTTTCACTTTGCATACGAACCACTGCCTGCTTGGAGTAAGATCATTCATGTCAGACTGACACGCTCTCTGACCTAACTAAGGGCAAGGCTTGTCACTTGTACAAAGTTATGCAAAACTTATATTTTATGGCTCCTAAAAATCATGTCCCTCTTAACAAAATGTTTTCATAGTTCATGCACAACGTAGAGGATGGAAACTTCGTACATGTAGTGTGTGTACAGTATTTCCTTTATATATTTTTTAATGACATCACAAAATAACAACCAGACCGACATCCGTGTTCTTTTAGGTCGCCTCTGACCATTCCCCTCATTATATTTTAGAAATATTGTTCCAGTATTCGCTTTAAAACGTGTTAGAGTTTCGGCGGGAAAACCTGTGAAACAAAGGCACATCTCTCCGGTGAATTTGGAGAGCGAGAGAGCTGAATGTTCTGTCCTTGATTTACAGCAGGGCGTGAGCTGTCAACTGCAACCAGCTCCCTTCTCACACCTCTGCGGGTGAAAGGGGGTCTGACTGAAGTTATTTACTGCAAAGCTGATCTGACCTATTTGGATCCTCACAGGACAGTCATGACAGCAGGCAGGACAATGGAGGAGATCGTTTACACAAAGCTTGTCCATTTCCAACCGCCCATGCATCCATTCGGGGAATGCCTTCTGGAATGTGTCGACATATCTTTGCACTCTAATAACATGCAAAACGTAGAGGTGTAGGGGCAATATTAACGACTCATTCAAATTATCATTTGATTAGTATATACACACACTTACTCTACCAAAGTGCTTTGTTCTTCCATCAAGCATTCCCACAAATGCTTGACGGGCACATCCTGGGGCCAGCACCTTCATGTCTTCAAAGGACTTGAAGAGGTCCACTGTGACGATGGTCCTGTGAGTCACGGTGGCTGGCCAGTAGCCACTTTTCAAGTTCGTCCACCCCCACTGTCCAATGTCTCAGACACCCGGAGCAGTTCAGAGCAGAAAGGGACAGGTTGTAGTTCCGAGTCAGGAGTAATTAATTATGTTCTTTAATAGCATGTGAATAGAAGTAAAGTCCTTAAAAACCACATACTTACCATTTTATTCCAATCAGGATGACCTGCTTGCCACTCATCATTGTCAGGACACTGGAGGCACAACCACACAGCTGTGGTAAAAGACAAACTAGAAACCAAAATGTGACAAAGAATCACAAGTAAATTGTTATATATATATATATATATTTGGACTGATGCATTAAATTGTGCAGCATGACAAAAAGTTGGTATTGCAGGAGGTACTATCAGATTTAATTTGAAACAGCAAATCTATAAAACGCACACTTTGCTCCTTCAGAGACTCTGTTGTACAAAACCTTGGTGCTGTGGGTGGCTATGTCACATGTGGCAGAGAGAAGATGCCTGGGCAGTCCTCTAGCACAACCGCATCCTCACTGTTGCAATACTGACACTGGCCCAACACAGTACCTTCAGCAGAGAGCATGCTGTCCACCATTGCCTCTCTTTCCCCCCCACTTGTATGCACTCTGCCCAAGTCACCTTTGGAGTTACATGACAATCTGGCCCTGTGAAACTCTCTATCAGCTCCTGTAGGTCCTGCATCAGGGAGTCAGGGAGAACTCATGAAAATAATAGCTTGGCTGTATTAAATTTTTTAAAGGTTTGGCATTCTAGCATACTGTACCTGTATCATGGGGGGATAGGTGCAGGGGTACTGCGGGAGGATTTTTTGAATCTATTTTCAATACATGCAACCCAAGAGTTCATGCCTGCAAGACAAAGGCTTAGGTTACAGTCAATCAGTCTGAGGATTTGAAAGTTGCATAGCACCATTTTGTATTTTAATCCCACATTGAAATGAAAGCCAATGAGCCAGCTAAAATTCATCAGTATATTGTAACTGCATTTAGTACTAGTTAGAAATGTCCTAAATGGTAGTCATGCTGCCTGACAATTTGAACGACTCTAGCCTTGATGAGGCCCTTACTCTCTTGGGGTTGTGTGTAGCGTGATTTCCTTAGGGTCAAGCGACCTGACTTCAAACCTACCTCAGGTCAAATGAGCAGAAGTAGGATAGTGTATGAAGGTCAAACGCAAATCCTATTAAGGCGTTAGGGATTTGTGATCGAGAAGCAACGGTTGTGTTTTCTGAACCAAGGGAGTAGTGTAACAATTCTAGCCTTGATAAGTCTGTTAAGAAATCTCCCAAGGGAGATCTCACTCTTGGCATCTCCGTTGGGGTTCCTTTAGGGCAGGGTTTCCAAAACCTCTCCTCGGCCCCTCCAGACATTTCACATTTGAGTTAACCCTTAACTGGCACACATGGTTCAATTAGTCAACTAATCATCAAGCCTTTGACTAACTAAATCAGGTGTGGTAATTTAGGGTTAAAACAAAAATGTGAAACTTCTGGGGGGGGCCAGTGGAGATGGTTGGGAAACCCTGTTTTATGGTCCGATGCTCCAGGGTCAAGCTCTATTTAAGGCGGTACTCACCTTCGCCATTAGCTGTAATATGGTCACCTGTTAAGGGTGAGCTTCTCGTGGTGAAAATGGAGTTGGAGGAGTGGAGGCACTAGCTGGAGGAAGCAGAGCATCCGTTCATTGTGTGGACCGACCACAAGAACATGGAATATCTCCGCACAGCCAAGCGTCTCAATTCCAGGCGAGCCCTGCTCTTCACCCGGTTAAATTTCTCCCTCTCCTACCGACCAGAATCGAAGAACATCAAGCCAGATGCACTGCCCCGCAGCTACATCCTCGGACCCCGAGACCATCCTTCCCACCTCGTGTCTGGCGACGATACTCAGTTGGGGGGGGGGGGGGGGCAGACAACTGGATGTTTGTGCCTGGCACTGTCCGCTCCTTGAGTTTGCCCACTCCTCCAGGCTTGCCTGCCACCCGGGCTCCCGTCGCACCCTGGCCTTTGTGCGTCATCGCTTTGGTGGCCTACCAGACAGTATCGAAGTAACAAAAGTTTATTACTAGAACAGGGGGCAGGCAAACAGGTCAATGGCAGGCAAAGATCAGTAATCCAGATCAGAGTCCAAAAGGTACAGAACGGCAGGCAGTCTCAGGGTCAGGGTAGGCAGAGGTCAATAATCCAGTGTGGTGGGACAAGGTACAGGACGGCAGGCAGGGTCAGAGCAGGCAGAACGGTCAAAACTAGAAACAGGCCGGCGCAAGGGGGGAAAAAAGCTGTTAGGCTTGACGAACAAAACAAACTAGCAACAGACAAACAGAACACCGGTATAAATACACAGGGGATAATGAGGGGAGATGAAAGACACCTGGTGGGGGGTGGAGACAAACACAAAGACAGGTGAAACAGATCAGGGTGTGACAAACTACTTTGGAGGTTATGATTATCCTAGCTAGCAATGCATACCAATATTGTGGATCATGAGTAAAAGCCTTTAAAGTGAAGGAAGTGATGTTTGGATGTGGGTCATGAACTGATCGCATTTGAAACTCATGATCCACAATATTATCTGTACTCTTAAGGTCACTGACTGAATGGATAAAGAAATATCTTGCATGTCATACTTTCCCTTCCCTTTGGAACCCTCAAACACTTTATTTTCTCCAACAGGCCGGTCTCTCCATATCTTAATAATTTGATTGATATTATATAGGTTACTTACAACTGAAGACTAGGTCTATAGGACGTATTTGGTTCTACAAGGTAACACCATAGACTTATAAGTCAATTCGCATCCCTTATCATTCAACCATTGCTTCACAAGGCTGCTGGGAATCCAAAGCAAGCAGGGTCTGTAATGTTGTTCTGCCACCATGTCTGAGGTGAGGATGATGGAGATGTGATAAAGAGGATGCATGGAGGACATACTGATGCAATTGTACCTGTATTTGTAGCCAATCAGATACACAGAAAACCTCAGGTGGTAAAGCCCATCTACAATACACCATTTTATTACTGATATGTTCTGCTGACTGGAGATGTTTAGGCTACTCATTATGATTATGTTTAGTTGTGTAGGGCAGCCATGTAAACTACAGTACAGCAGCATGAGCATTGAGGAGTAAAAGTGAGATCAACATAAATAGTATTCAAGTTCTATGATGTTTTTTTGAAATTGGGTTGTTTTTAATAAAGTGTCCCAGTCTCATTCCCCAACTGGACATGCTTTAGGATCATGCAGTCTGTGGTCAAACTAGCTAAATTAATGGTTCCTTTGAGAGATAGTACAGGGTCTCTCACATTGACACAGACTTTACTACAAGCTGAGGAAGTGTATGGTGAAGAATATCTACAGCATTTATTTCGACTAGGCTAAATGGAGTAATGGTAAATAAAATGTTTTACCATGATTAAAATATATATGTATTTATCAGTCATTTGTTAAAATGTAAAGCTTATTTTGACAAATTATAGCTTTTGACAAATTATTGTCAGTGTTGCTGACTGTTTTATTTCAAACTACTTAGATCATGAAATGGAATGACTGACATTCGTGTTTGAACTTGAACCCACTCTTCTTCATCAGTGCTTCTCCTCTCGATTGGAATTCTCACATTCTCATGTAATATTTTGGCACATAGGACCCTGCTGTGGGTTTCTGGATTATGACAATTTACTTGTGTTTCATAGGTGCGAGTATAAGGAGCCGTTCTTCACCATGCCCAAATTTAGAGCGAGCGGATGGGCGAGGTCTCCTGCCTGCATACATCACTACCTCCTGAAGCTCATTTTTCTTATTTAAGCGACAACCCAGAAAGCATAGATTTGAACGAGAGAGACGTTTCCCCTCTACGCATAAACTCATTACTTTTTACTGTTGGTGGAACGACTGTCCACAAATTATTTAAAACAAATGGGGGCATTTTGGTTTGTGGAGCTGGGCGTATTAATATTATTTCTCCAGGTAAGATTTTTTTTATTCTACTTTAAAAGTAACACGTAATGTAGGCTACGCCATTTACCTGGGAATACGTTGGGTACAGTTCAATTGAAATTGAAGGGGCTTTATTGGCATGGGAAACATATGTTTACATTGCCAAAGCAACTGAAATAGATACTAAACAAAAGTGAAATGAACAATAAAATTAACAGTTAACATTACACTTACAAAAGTTCCAAAATAATGACATTTCAAATGTCATTATGTTTATATACAATGCTGTAATGATTTGCAAATAGTTAAAGTACAAATGGGAAAATAAATAAATAAATATAGGTTGCATTTACATTGGTGTTCTTCACTGGTTGCCCTTTTCTTGTGGCAACAGGTCACAAATATTACTGCTGTGATTGCACACTGTGGTATTTCACCCAATAGATATGGGAGTTTATCACAATTGGATTTGTTTTAGACTTCTTTATGGGTCTGTGTAATCTGAGGGAAATATGTGTCTGTAATATGGTCATAGTGTAATTGCATTTCTATGGAAATCTGGTGAATATTTATTTTATGACCTTGTGCAGTTGACTATAAATAATTAAACTGTTTATTTACTTTTTTCCTTTTGTAAGGCTTTCAAACCAGGGTTGTCGGAGTCAAAATGTCTTCCAGGTTTCAATTCAGAAATGTACATTTTTAAAGTGGAAAGAAACCACTTACAAAGTGGCCAGAGTCTTGGGAAAGGTAAGAACTAACTAATGGTAGCTTCCTAACTGTCATACATTTTTGCCCTGTCTTGTGCTAACATCACGTTCAAAACAACTGGGAAGTCGGAAATCTCCAACTTCAGTGTGTTCAAAACTTGGGGGGAAAAACGAGCTCCGATTGGGAAATATCTATTTGAACCTTCAACAAAAAATTGCCCTGAATAATTCATGCTGTTCTGGAAGAAAAGGGTGGTCTCACCTGGTACTAGATGTACCTAATAAACTGGTGAGTGTAATTGAGCTCAGCTGAATAAAATAGAAAGGATACTTTTCCCATTCTGGACCGATTTTCGCATGTGAAGTGGCTATGTTGAGCATAAAAGTGATAATTTGGAACCAGTCCTATACGCTAGATTTAGAGTTATTTGGTAACTTAGTTGTGAATGATACAAACCTTTTTAGAATGTCTTAGAAATCAAACATATAAACTCAGCAAAAAAAGAAACGTGCCTTTTTCAGGACCCTGTCTTTCAAAGATAATAGGTAAAAATCCAAATAACTTCACAGATCTTCATTGTAAATGGTTTAAACACTGTTTCCCATGCTTGTTCAATGAACCATAAACAATTAATGAACATGCACCTGTGGAACGGTCATCAAGACACTTACAGATGGTAAGCAATTAAGGTCACAATTATAAAAACTTAGGACACTAAAGAGGCCTTTCTACTGACTCTGAAAAACACCAAAAGAAAGATGACCAGGGTCCCTGCTCATCTGCGTGAACGTGCCTTAGGCATGCTGCAAGGAGGCATGAGGACTGCAGATGTGGCCAGGGCAATAAATTGCAATGTCCGTAGTGTGAGACGCCTAAGACAGCGCTACAGGGAGACAGGGCGGGGCAGCTGATCGTCCTCACAATGGCAGACCACGTGTAACAACACCTGCACAGGATCGGTACATCCAAACATCACACCTGCGGGACAGGTACAGGATGGCAACAACAACTGTCCGAGTTACACCAGGAACGCATAATCCCTCCATCAGTGCTCAGACTGTTCGCAATAGGTTGAGAGAGGCTGGACTGAGGGCTTGTAGGCCTGTTGTAAGGCAGGTCCTCACCAGACATCACCGGCAACAACGTCGCCTATGGGCACAAACCCACCGTCGCTGGACCAGACAGGACTGGCAAAAAGTGCTCTTCACTGATAAGTCGCGGTTTTGTCTCACCAGGGGTGATGGTCAGATTCGCGCTTGCCTGTACTCTCTGGAGCGGGATCGATTTGGATGTGGGGGTCCTTCAATGGTCTGAGGCGGTGTGTCACAGCATCATTGAACTGAGCTTGTTGTCATTGCAGGCAATCTCAACACTGCGTGTTACAGGGAATGCATCCTCCACCATCATGTGGTCACCTTCCTGCAGGCTCATCCTGACATGACCCTCCAGCATGACAATGCCACCAGCCATACTGCTCGTTCTGTGCGTGATTTCCTGCAAGACAGGAATGTCAGTGTTCTGCCATGGCCAGCGAGGAGCCCGGATCTCAATCCCATTGAGCACGTCTGGGAGCTGTTGGATCGGAGGGTGAGGGCCAGGGCCATTCCCCCTAGAAATGTCCGGGAACTTGCAGGTGCCTTGGTGGAAGAGTGGGGTAAAATCTCACAGCAAGAACTGGCAAATCTGGTGCAGTCCATGAGGAGGAGATGCACTGCTGTACTTAATGCAGCTGGTGGCCACACCAGATACTGACTGTTACTTTTTTACTTGACCCCCCCCCCCTTTGTTCAGGGACACATTATTCCGTTTCTGTTAGTCACATGTCTGTGGAACTTGTTCAGTTTATGTCTGTTGAATATTATGTTCATACAAATATTTACACATGTTAAGTTTGCTGAAAATAAATAAACGCAGTTGACAGCGAGTGGATGTTTCTTTTTTTGCTGAGATTATATGGGCTGCATGATCAGGGGTCTCAATACAGAATTATGCATTTTTCACGCCGGAAAGAAATAATGCTTAAGTATCTTGCTGCGTTTTGTAAACGCAGATCTAAAATTGTTCTTATTGTATTTTCTGCTCGACATCAGACAAATTTTGTACTTAATTTGCACTTCTCCACTCCAATGAGTTCACAAACGGTTATTTGACTGTGTAGCTACTTTTCTCCAGTTCTTTTCTCAGTGTAGCCTACTTTATCTTAAATGCAAGATTAACTTCAAGCAAAACATTAAATGTAGCCGGCTACATTCTATGATAAATATCTTATATATGATGGCCATGCATCGTCCTTGCTTTTTAATTGTAAGCTCATTTACTTATATGGCTGCTAGCCAAATAGCCATTGCACTTCTGTTCTCATCTGATCAAAATGAAGCTATATTCTATCGTTTGACACTTGTGTGAATGAAAACTATAGTTGCACGCCCCTGATCACTCTATTGTAGCAAAAAACACTGACTTTCAATATAAAACGCAGGTGACATGGTTTAAAACGAAGTTTTTTTGTTGTTGATGGTCTGCGTTTTGAATATGCAGATTTCTTAACTCTAAATCGACCCCTGATGCGACTATAGGCTATTAGTTATTTGATTAAGTCCAAAAAAAGCTTGCTGCACATATTGTTCTCTCAAGATATCATATTTTCACCCATCAGACTATTCTCAATTCAATCTTGTCTTTTACAAATATCTCAAAATTGTTTTGATTTAGAATTGTTCATTATCAAATTGGCGGGAGAAAAAATACATGTCATCTGTATGCACTTGAATAGCGACTGGAGGCCACTTTTCCGCAGTTCGTTTTTCACTCCTGCCAGGTAGTCTACTCCGGCTTAATATTAGCAGCTGAGAAATAAATATAGTAGCAGCTGGGATCCTCCAGTTTTTAGTGGCAACCAACTTTGCTTTCACATGGGATTGCATATAGAAATGTCTGGGTTTATAAGAACAATAGTTTCACTCTGCAACAGTCACTGTTTGAGGAGCATGCAGCCTTTTGCTGTGCGACAGGTGATATTCTGCCCAAACTCTATGCCATGGGCTCTCCAACCCAGCTCCTGCAGCTAACCAGTGCTTAATTTGGGAAACAAAGTGAAATCTGTTTGGGAACATCGACAGTAACATGTTTTCATAACAAAACATATTTCATTAAACTGTTGACAGCCCCTCTATGCACGCTCAAGAACGAAATTAATGAGAGGGGAGGAGATGGAAACGCACAGTGAGATTCTGTAGCTAAGTTAATGTCAGCCTATTAATTATGAAAATGCCCTGTTACAAGGCTATTCATCACCTAGGCCTATATGTTCTCTCCTAGACTCATGGATAGAAAGTTTGGAGTGTAGCATAAGGTAGCCAGTCCATCCAGTTCGCATAATAATACAGGCCCCACGATTACTAGAATTTGTTTAATTTTGGAGTATAGGCTAGACTAATTATGTACCGAAGACATTTTCAGAAAACAAGTTGATATGGTCAGTAGTCTATACCTAGGGCTGTAGTGGTGATCGTATTACCGCCACACTGGCAGAAATGAGGCATGACCGCAGTCCAATACCACCTGACCGTTGAGTCACAGTAATCTCCATGTATCCCCCTCCTGTACTTCCTGTTCACCCATGACTGCGTGGCCATGCACATCTCCAACTCAATCATCAAGTTTGCAGACGACACAACAGTGTTAGGCCTGATTTACCAACAACAACGAGACAGCCAGTTGTAAAACAAATGTGTTTGTGACAGGGGGCCTGATTATTTGTTGTTCTGGACTTCTGCTTTACCACCTACATCTTTCTTTAATTTGTTCAAAACTTTGGTGACAACCGCCATCTTGCCTAAAGAGTGGTAGTTGCTGTACCTCTACCTACCTGATTCTCTAATACCTAACTACAGTGCCTTGCAAAAGTATTCGTCCCCTTGGCATTTTTCTTATATTGTTGCATGACAACCTGTAATTTAAATTGATTTATATTTGGATTTCATGTAATGGACATACGCAAAATAGTCTAAATTGGTGAAATGAAAAAAATTACTTGTTGCAAAAAATGGAAGGGAAAAAAACAAAAAGAAAACTGAAATGTGGTGCGTGCTTATGTATTCACCCCCTTTGCTATGAAGCCCCTAAATAAGATTTGGTGCAACCAATTACCTTCAGAAGTCACATAATTATTTAAAGTCCACCTGGGTGCAATCTAAGTGTCACATGATCTGTCACATGATCTCAGTATATACTATACACCTGTTCTGAAAGGCCCCAGAGTCTGCACCACGAATAAGCAAGGGGCACCACCAAGCAAGCGGCACCATGAAGACCAAGGAGCTCTCCAAACAGGTCTGGGACAAAGTTGTGGAGAAGTACAGATCAGGGTTGGGTTATAAAAAAATATCAGAAACTTTGAACAACCCACGGAACACCATTAAATCCATTATTACAAAATGGAAAGAATATGGCACCACAACAAACCTGCCAAGAGAGGGCCGCCCACCAGAACTCACGGACCAGGCAAGGAGGACATTAATCAGAGGCAACAAAGAGACCAAAGATAACCCTGAAGGAGCTGCAAAGCTCCACAGTGGAGATTGGAGTATCTGTCCATAGCGCCACTTTAAGCCGTACACTCCACAGAGCTGGGCTTTACGGAAGAGTGGCCAGAAACAAGGCATTGCTTAAAGAAAAAAATAAGCAAACACATTTAGTGTTCGCCAAAAGACATGGGGGAGACTCCCCAAACATATGGAAGAAGGTACTCTGGTCAGATGAGACTAAAATTGAGCTTTTTGGCCATCAAGGAGAACGCTAAGTCTGGTGCAAACCCAACATCTCTCATCACCCCAAGAACACCATCCCCACAGTGTAGCATGTTGGTGGCAGCATCATGCTGTAGGGATGTTTTTCATCGGCAGGGACTGGGAAACTGGTCATAATTGAAAGAATGACGGATGGTGCTAAATACAGGGAAATTCTTGAGGGAAACCTGTTTCAGTCTTCCAGAGATTTGAGACTGGGACGGAGATTCACCTTCCAGCAGGACAATGACCCTAAACATACTGCTAAAGAAACACTCGAGTGGTTTTAAGGGGAAACATTTAAATATCTTGGAATGGCCTAGTCAAAGCCCAGACCTAAATCCAATTGAGAATTTGTGGTATGACTTAAAGATTGCTGTACACCAGCGGAATCCATCCAACTTGAAGGAGCTCGAGCAGTATTGACTTGAAGAATGGGCAAAAATCCCAGTGGCTAGATGTGCCAAGCTAAGAGACATACCTCGAGACTTGCAGCTGAAATTGCTGCAAAAGGTTGCTCGACAAAGTATTGACTTTGGGGGGATGAATAGTTATGCACGCTCAAGTTCTGTTTTTTTGTCTAATTTCTTCTTTGTTTTACAATAACAAATATTTTGTATCTTGAAAGCGGTAGGCATGTTGTGTAAATCAAACCCCCTAAAAACCCATTTTAATTCCATGTTGTAAGGCGACAAAATAGGAAAAATGCCAAGGGGGGTGAATACTTTAGCAAGCCAAAGAATGAGCAGAAAGCAAAAGTGGGTACTGTGGCATACATCCAGTTCAGTTTTACTTCTGAAAACCACACTTCCATATCTTTCTCAACCACACATTTCTTGTTTTGTGTCATTCCACAATTTCTGCATAACATTTAGCCAGTTCATTAGGCTGGAAAGAGGTGTATTGATTTGGGGTTTCTAAATCATACTCAATCAACTTTTGTAAGCTAATAGGAGCATAATGAGACATTCAAACCTCTTTGTATAGCTAGGCCTATGCCTCAGGATGTTTCTAGTAGTCATGTGAAACTAGATGTTGCTGCCTGTCCTTGAGTCTCAACCCAGGGCTGGGCAAGTCAACCCTGCCTCTCTGTCCACACAGGATGATTCTAGTAGACTACTTGTATACCATGACAGCTTAATCTCTACCTGGTATATTGTTCTAAGTTGCACAGTACTAGTTATACATGTCATGTTAATAATTACATGAGGATATGGGTCAATTTACTCCTTTGCAAGTCCGACATGTTGTGGGTTTTTACATTGTGCAAATAATAAGCCCTGCATAATGTCTTTGCAGCAGATCAGAACTGCGATCATGAGGCGACTAGGCCTAGGGTTCTTTTAGGTCATTTTGCTGCTTTGTTACTATGACCAGTATTCCATTTATACATTTACTGAGAGAGTCTGTGGTGGCTCTCAGTTTCTCACAAGAAGGCACTGATGGAATATGACTCCTGATATGAATTTGAAATGAATGCAACAGTGCTTTACATCTGCTCCTGTTGTTGAATTGCTTTCAATGGTTACTTTTTAGGCCCACATGTATTATGGTTGCGATATAAAAAAAAAAAAATGTTTATCCTCTGACCACCTTTCTCTTTGACCTTGCAGTGACTTTTGATGACTGCACCAGCCGTACCAGCTTTCTCTTTCACTCCGAGGATTCACGCTTCAAAGTAGATGGCGACGGGACGCTGAAACTGAAGAGGGGGCTGACTCTGCATAATGGACATAAGGAGTTCTATGTCTCTACCCAGTCCAAGGGCAAGAAGATCACAGTTCCAGTCAGAGTGCTGCATGAGGCAGGACATGGCCACCACCACAATCACCATGAGATGACCACCCAGCCCAAGGTATATGACTGGTTAAATTAATGAGACTATGGTGTCCTCTAGTGGACAGATGGGCAACTGCGTCTCGAAGTGTTTCAATGACATGTATAGCTGGAAATATTCTGTAATTGAAACAGATTTTTTTTTTTCAGGTCAATTGAAGTTTGATGGCAGTTTTTGTAAAATGTTCTATGTATTTTGGTGCTTGTAAAACCATGGACTTGATATTTCATGGTTTTTGTTTCAATTCCACAGCCAGGAGAAAGTCTGTCTCTACCTGTTCTGAACTTCCCCAAGTCTTCAGGAGGTCTGAAAAGAAGGAAGAGGGACTGGATCATTCCTCCCATCAACTTCCCAGAGAATGGCCGAGGCCCGTTCCCCAAGAATATGGTGCAGGTAAGTGTCTTGTAGGTTAAGGATCGTTTTTCCATTACTTTAATATCAGTATTGGACATTTCGTCATTGACGTGAATTCTATTATCCTTGTAAACCAGATCAGGTCCAACAATGATAAAGATGTGAAGATCCAGTACAGCATCACTGGCGCTGGGGCAGACCTACCTCCTGTGGGACTCTTCACTGTGGACAAAAACTCTGGAACTCTCTATGTGACCCAGCCTTTGGACAGGGAGAAAAAAGGCAAATACATTGTACGGTTTGCGTATCCTAATTTTCTTCCCTTGACTTAATTGAAAACTGATTATATGTAGTTTTAAACTAATGTTTGTCGTTACTTTTCTCTCTAGCTCCTAGCCCATGCTGTTGCAGTGGGTGCAGGTACAGCTGAGGATACCATGGAGATCATTGTGAAAGTCATTGATATGAATGACAACAAACCTGAATTTACCCAAGATCCATTTATGGGAACAGTTCCTGAAGCATCAAAACCAGGTATGTTGTTCACACACACTCAGTATTTACAATACTTAATGATGTTTTTTTAAGGAAAATTATGCTAGGACAATTCAGATTTCTTTTTTTCCTCACTCTGTTCAGGTGATGAGGTCATGCAGGTAACGGCCACTGATGCTGATGAGGAGGGCTCTGACAATTCTGATGTCAGATACACCATTATCCGTCAGGAGCCTCCACTACCAAGCCCCAACATGTTTGCCATCAACCCTGTGACTGGAGGGATTCGGGTTAACGCACCTGGGTTGAACAGAGAGGTTGTTCTCTTTTCAAATCAATAGTCTTGTCGATCACTTATTCATTGTGTACATTCTACATGCATTACATTTGTGATTCTGATTAAATTTACTACTTAATTTGTTTCAGAAATTTACCAAATATACTTTGGAAATCCAAGCTGCCGATATGGAGGGAAATGGCCTTACCAGCTTTGGCAAAGCCATCATTACAGTAACGGACAGCAATGACAACGCGCCACAATTTGTGACGCCTTCGGTAAGCACATTTCTGAAGGCAAAATTTAAAATTACAGCCTTACAACCGTTTTAACACATAATGGAATTACCCTTTGTTGCTTTATAATCATGCTTCTCTCCTTTGCAGTACACCGTGTCAATCCCAGAGAATAAAGTGGATGCCTTGGTGGTGAAAATGCCAGTGACTGATGGAGATGAGCCTCACTCCTCTGCCTGGGCCACCACCTACAAGATAGTTGACGGGGACCCTCAAGGCCTTTTCCATGTGTGCACAGGCCCCAGCAAGCTGGAGGGCATCATTATGACAGTAAAAGTATGTTGAAATCCTCTCCTATAGATATATTTGAGCTGCTACTCTGGGGGCGTAGCAAAAGCAACCTGTCAATATAGCTTTTCAGCTGCTATTCTGGAATGGTATCCTGGAGGAAGCAATTTTCACTCCCCTTCGTATTTATTTGGACAGTGACGCTAAAACTTTTTAATTTGACTCTATACTCTAGCATTTTTTTATTTGAGATACAATGTTTTATGAGGCGGCAGTACACAATGTCACCTTTTAATTTGAGGGTATTTTCATACATATCTGTTTTAACGTTTAGAAATGAAAGTACTTTATGTTTCTAGTCCCCCCATTTTGAAGGTGTCATAAGTATTTGGACAAATTCACTAATGGTGTATAAAAGTAGTCAAAAGTTTAGTCCCGTATTCCTAGCACGCAACGACTACATCAAGTTTTCGTTGTTTCTGATTATGTTGTGCCCAATAGACCCTTTTCCAGTTCATGACACACTGACGTCACACACAGTTGCACGCGACTCTTGGCGGCAGAGAAAGCCATCGCCTTCTGCGCCCATTCCTCATAGCCTAGATTTCAATTTGTATTACTTCTATACAAAATAACTTTTTAGGGTTCTCATAAGCTTACAATGATGTTTTGATTCTTGCTTGAACAGTCGCTAAGGTTATATTTGGTTGTGGTCATTGCAAAATAGCTGGAAATATTCTGTCATTGAAACTTATTTATTTGTAATTTTTTATGTTAAGGTATGATGTTTGATGGCAGTTTTTGTAAAATGCTCCATATATGTATTTTGGTGCTTGTAAAACCATAGACTTGATATTTCATGGTTTTTGTTTCAATTCCACAGCCAGGAGAAAGTCTGTCTCTACCTGTTCTGAACTTCCCCAAGTCTTCAGGAGGTCTGAAAAGAAGGAAGAGGGACTGGATCATTCCTCCCATCAACTTCCCAGAGAATGACCGAGGTCCGTTCCCCAAGAATATGGTGCAGGTAAGTGTCTTGTAGGTTAAGGATCGTTTTTCCATGACTTTAATATCAGTGTTGGACATTTCGTCAGTGACGTGAATTCTATTATCCTTGTAAACCAGATGAGGTCCAGCAATGATAAAGAGGTGAAGATCCAGTACAGCATCACTGGCGCTGGGGCAGACCTACCTCCTGTGGGACTCTTCACTGTGGACAAAAACTCTGGAACTCTCTATGTGACCCAGCCTTTGGACAGGGAGAAAAAAGACAACTACATTGTACGGTTTGCGTATCCTAATTTTCTTCCCTTGACTTAATTGAAAACTGATTATATGTAGTTTTAAACTAATGTTTGTCGTTACTTTTCTCTCTAGCTCCTAGCCCATGCTGTTGCAGTGGGTGCAGGTACAGCTGAGGATCCCATGGAGATCATTGTGAAAGTCATTGATATGAATGACAACAAACCTGAATTTACCCAAGATCCATTTATGGGAACAGTTCCTGAAGCATCAAAACCAGGTATGTTGTTCACACACACTCAGTATTTACAATACTTAATGATGTGATGTTTTTGAAGAAAGATTATGCTATATTTTCCTATAATTATTTTCACTCTGTTCAGGTGACGAGGTCATGCGGGTAACGGCCCCTGATGCTGATGAGAAGGGCTCTGACAATTCTGATGTCAGATACACCATTATCAGTCAGGAGCCTCCACTACCAAGCCCCAACATGTTTGTCATCAACCCTGTGACCGGAGGGATTCAGGTTAACGCACCTGGGTTGAACAGAGAGGTTGGTCTCTTTTCAAATCAATAGTCTTGTCGATCATTTACTCATTGTGTATATTCTACTTGCGTTACATTTGTGACCCTGACTTAATTTGCTACTTCATTTGTTTCAGAAAATTCCCAAATATACTTTGGCAATCCAAGCTGCCGATATGGAGGGAAATGGCCTTACCAGCGTTGGCAAAGCCATCATTACAGTAACGGACAGCAATGACAACGCGCCTTCGGTAAACACATTTCTGAAGACAATTTCAAATTGAAGCCTTACAACTGTTTTAAAACACAATGGAATTGCCCTCTGTTTGTTGCTTTATAATCATGCTTCTCTCCTTTGCAGTACACCGTGTCAGTTTCAGATATTAAAGTGGATGTGACTGATGGAGATGCGCCTCACTCCTCTACCTGTTCCACCACCTACAAGATAGTTGACGGGGACCCTCAAGGCCTTTTCAGTGTGAGCACAGGCCCTAGCAACCTGGAGGGCATCATTACAACAGCCAAGGTATGTTGACATTTTTTCCTATAGATATATTTGAGCTCCTAATCTGGAGGTGTAGCAAAAGCAGCCTGTCAATGTAGCTTTTTAGCTGCTACTCTGGAATGATTTCCTGAAGGAATTATCTTGCACTCCCCTTCCTATTTATTTGGACTGTAAGGCTGAAATGTTTTAATTTGACTCTATACTCTAGCATTTTTTAAATTTGAGATCCAATGTTTTATGAGGCGACAGTACACAATGTGACCTTTCTATTTGAGGGTATTTTCATACATATCTGTTTTAACGTTTAGAAATGAAAGTACTTTATGTATCTAGTCCCCCCCATTTTGAAGGTGTAGTAAGTATTTTGACAAATTCACTAATGGTGTATTAAAGTAGTCAAAAGTTTAGTATTTTGGTCCCATATTCCTAGCACACAATGATTACATCAAGTTTGACTCTACTTTGCTTTCATTGTTTCTGATTATGTTGTGCCCAATAGACCCTTGAGTTGCGCGCGACTCTTGGCGGCAGTAAGAAAGTCATCGCCACTTGCGCCAATTCAACATGGCCTAGATTTAAATGTATTACTTTATTACTTCTAAACAAAATCACGTTTTGGGGTTCTCATACGCTTACAATCAGTGGCGATTTTAGCATGTACATCTTGGTGGGCAATCAAAACAAAAATGTGGGATGCATGCCAGCAAAGCCACTACACAATACATGAATTGTGCTATAACGGTGAACACGTTGTTAGGGCCTACATAAAGCTGTCCCAACAGCAGAGTGCCATCAGCAGTCCCAACACCTTATCACTGCTACACCTGGCTATCAGTGGAGCCTTGTCTGGCAGCGAAACAGTTCATTCAGCCACATTTACTGCCTTTTTAAAAAATCAGGCTGACTTGCTTAAACAAATGTGGTTTCTACTGACAATTGAGATGTACAAACTATGGCATAAGGGGATGACAAGCGGATAAGAAGCAATCCGTAATTTCGATTAAGACATGAACGAGCAAGCTAGGACGAACATAGTCGATATAACTATTTGATCAGCACTTTTTAAAAGTACAGCGACAGAATTCAGAACATGAGCAGTTCTTAAAGTGTTGTCCCTGTACACCAAGTCAGAACCGTATGATAAATAAAAGGGGCTCATAAGCAGACAATGAAAGCTCTTATAATATTAAATGATTACATTTCTCTAAAACAGGTTATAGGCTACATGTGCACCACCAAGTCAGAACAGTAGGCGAAAATAAGAGGTGAGAATAGACCAAAGTTCCGGATTTACAATTCTGAGTTGGATGACCGTAAAAAACGTATTTTCCCAGTCGGAGCTGTTTTTCCCCCCGAGTTCCTAGTTGTCTTGAAATCACTAAAGTCAAATTTCGCGTTAACAGTTTTGAGCGCGGCACAAATCATGCTTAATTGACAGCATGGCCAATGTTGAATGTTTATCATTTTAAGCTTGGAAAATAAACCCTTAATCCTAGACTTGAGACCACACAGACACTCCACTGAATAGCAGGCTAGTGATTGCTTTGTAATGCTTGCAGTTAGCCACTGATTCCTTCCAAACCACTCATTGTTGAATTTGCCATTTCAACTTGTTGTGTAATGTTTGGCCGATGAGCACCGATACGTCTTATCTGTAATTTCCCTTCATATGACAAGGATTAAAAAGGATTTGCCAGTAAATTGTCAACTTGATTCATGATGATGACCGCTAGTTAAGAGTTTGTAACTATAATCAGTCCAATCAAAGCTACTGTAGATATAACATGATTTGACGTAATTTTATCTGTGGCCAATGACCTTGAGCCTTCTTGGATGGGCACTTCTAATGTAACTCTATGGCAGCACCCAAGGGGCTTGAATTTTCTAGCTCTACCCTTAGACTTGGAGGTGACGTAGTTTCCCCATGAGTGACAGAACACTGAGCCAATCACGGCGCAACTAGAGAATATTACCAACACCTACTGTACGCTCCGTATTTTCCACTGGCTGCCCCACCACCGCAGAAAGCACTGAGCTAGGCTGGAACACCTGCATTTTGGAGCTGCCTTACTCAGGAAACAAATCAAAGATTTTTTTTTTTTACATTGTTTGCAAACTGATATGTTACACGTATTAATGTCATAATAACATGCAAAACGGGCAAGCCAAAAAAATAAACACTGTCTTGCTTGGACAGTCGCTAAGGTTATATTTGATTGTGGT
The DNA here is from genome assembly GCF_045679555.1 of Salvelinus alpinus. Taxonomy (NCBI): domain Eukaryota; kingdom Metazoa; phylum Chordata; class Actinopteri; order Salmoniformes; family Salmonidae; genus Salvelinus; species Salvelinus alpinus. Next base: position 32,573,103 of record NC_092090.1, read on the forward strand.
CTTTGCAAAATTATCTATTTTGGATGCAGCAGTTGTTAGCTAGAATGCTTACGCTCTATGATAGGCTGTAGCAAAAGCTAGCCAAAGAGCCATTTTACTGGTTAAGTGTTTATAAAAAAAGTATAATGCAGTTGATTTGCCTACATTCCTACGAGTCCAATTATAATCCAAAAGTAGTGTGAATTGCACTCGTAAGCAACATGTAGAGATGCTTTTTTTTGCCGTCGTTCTATAAGAACTCCCCCTTGTTCTGCCACAACTTGCACGCGTCGCACTTGTGCAACAATGTTTGCAAACACAAAAAGGGAAAAGGGGATACTAGTCAGTTGTACAACTGAATGCATTCAACTGAAATGTGTCTTCCGCATTTAACCCAACCCCTCTGAATCAGAGAGGTGCGGAGGGCTGCCTTAATCAACATCCATGTCTTTGGTGCCTGGGGAACAGTGGGTTAACTCCCTTGCTCAGGTGCAGAACAGCAGATTTTCACCTTGTCAGCTCAGGGATTCAATCCAGCAACCTTTTGGTTACTGGCCCAACGCTCTAACCACTAGGCTGCCTGACGTCCGAAAGGGTCTATAGAAATGAATGGTAAGTAATGTATTGTCATTTGGGAGTCTATTTTATTGTAAATGAGAATAGAACGCTTCTACATTAATGTGGATGATACCATTATTGTGGATAATCATGACTAAATCTTGAATCACGTTGAGTGAGAGTTCGATATCATACCCCTCATACCCCCCCCCCAAAAAAAGTATAACCTCCCCTATTATTATTGGTAATGGTGAGATGTTAAAGAATAGAAAGGAAAGGGGGATGCCTAGTCAGGTTAGAATGTTTTGGGGGTATGATCTTTATGTTTCTCACTCACATCATTATTCACGATTCATTCAGGATTATCCGTAATCATGGTAGCATCCACATTAATGTAAAATTGTTCAGAAACATTTTTATTTACAATAAAAGTGATTCTTATTTACCATTCATTTCTATTGGGCACAACATAATCCAAAACAAAACCAACACACTGAAAATGCATCCAACAAGTTTGTAGTCGCAGGCTTGATGTAGTCATTGCGTGCTAGGAATATGAAACCAAATACTATACTTTTGACAAGTTTAATACACTATGTGAATTTGTCCTTATACCTATGACACCTTCAAATGGGGGGACTAGATACATAAAGTGCTTACATTTTATAAACGGTAAAACATATTTATGAAAAGACCCTAAAATAAAAGTAACAGTATGTACTGTCGCTTCATATGAAACATTTGATCTAAAATGCTGGAGTATAGAGCAAAATAAAATGTTTTGGCTACACTGTCCATATATGCTTGTAGATATAAACACCATTATCCTGATTCTATAATGTCTGAAGGATTCCTATGCTGATGGGCTTTTCTGTTCTTTCAACACAGCCACTTGACTTTGAGAAGAACAACAAGTACACTCTGCTGGTCACTGTGCAGAATGAAGTCCCATTTGCAATCAGCCTGCCCACCTCCACTGCTACTGTTGTAGTGAATGTGGAGGATGTGAATGAAGCTCCAGTCTTCACCCCAGTGGAGAAGATTATCAGGAAACCTGAGGACCTCCCTGTTGACAGTGACCTGGTTCTGTACACAGCCACAGACCCAGACACTGCAAGGAGTCAGAAAGTCACGTAAGATTAGAACTACATTTACAATTGCTTACGTTTTGTAAGATTTGAAGAGGGGGACATTTTTCAAGTGATGACTGTACAGGTTGTAAGCAATGCTTTTTTATTTATTTTTTACATTTACTACACAGATACAAGATACGCAATGATCCTGCTGGATGGCTAAGTATTAACAAAGACACTGGGCTGATCAAAGTCAAGAGCCTCATGGACAGAGAATCCACTTTTGTCCAAGACAACAAATACTCTGTTATTGTTCTGGGCATCGACAACGGTATTTAAATGTTCCCTTTTTCTAATGTTAATATAATTTTTTTTGTAAAAGACCACACCCTAAACTTGACCCTTTGAGTAACAGTGCTCTAATTTGGATATGCAGATGAAATCCCGGCAACTGGCACTGGCACCCTTATCATAGAGCTGGAGGATGTGAATGATAATGCTCCAACCATCGATGAGAGTGTGATCAAGGTCTGCAACAAGGAGTCCTCCCCACAGCTGCTGTCAGTCACTGATAAAGACGGCGCGGACTTTGCTGCTCCATACACCGTACAGCTTCAGGGGTCGTCCAAATCTAACTGGACTGCCAGAATGAACGACACAAGTATGCATTGATTTTTCCCAGAACTACAGTACTATTCCCCCCTTTAAAACAATTGCGTTGTTATACAGTGGGGAGAACAAGTATTTGATACACTGACGATTTTGCAGGTTTTCCTACTTACAAAGCATGTAGAGGTCTGTAATTTTTATCATAGGTACACTTCAACTGTGAGAGAAGGAATCTAAAACAAAAATCCAGAAAATCACATTGTATGATTTTTAAGTAATTAATTTGCATTTTATTGCATGACATAAGTATTTGATACATCAGAAAAGCAGAACTGAATATTTGGTACAGAAACCTTAGTTTGCAATTACAGAGATCATACGTTTCCTGTAGTTCTTGACCAGGTTTGCACACACTGCAGCAGGGATTTTGGCCCACTCCTCCATACAGACCTTCTCCAGATCCTTCAGGTTTCGGGGCTGTCGCTGGGCAATACGGACTTTCGGCTCCCTCCAAAGATTTTCTATTGGGTTCAGGTCTGGAGACTGGCTAGGCCACTCCAGGACCTTGAGATGCTTCTTACGGAGCCACTCCTTAGTTGCCCTGGCTGTGTGTTTCGGGTCGTTGTCATGCTGGAAGACCCAGCCACGACCCATCTTCAATGCTCTTACTGAGGGAAGGAGGTTGTTGGTCAAGATCTCGCGATACATGGCCCCATCCATCCTCCCCTCAATACGGTGCAGTCGTCCTGTCCCCTTTGCAGAAAAGCATCCCCAAAGAATGATGTTTCCACCTCCATGCTTCACGGTTGGGATGGTGTTCTTGGGGTTGTACTCATCCTTCTATTCCTCCAAACACGGCGAGTGGAGTTTAGAGCAAAAAGCTCTATTTTTGTCTCATCAGACCACATGACCTTCTCTCATTCCTCCTCTGGATCATCCAGATGGTCATTGGCAAACTTCAGACGGGCCTGGACATGCGCTGGCTTGAGCAGGGGGACCTTGCGTGCGCTGCAGGATTTTAATCCATGACGGCGTAGTGTGTTACTAATGGTTTTCTTTGAGACTGTGGTCCCAGCTCTCTTCAGGTCATTGACCAGGTCCTGCCGTGTAGTTCTGGGCTGATCCCTCACATTCCTCATGATCATTGATGCCCCACGAGGTGAGATCTTGCATGGAGCCCCAGACCGAGGGTGATTGACCGTCATCTTGAACTTCTTCCATTTTCTAATAATTGTGCCAACAGTTGTTGCCTTCTCACCAAGCTGCTTGCCTATTGTCCTGTAGCCCATCCCAGCCTTGTGCAGGTCTACAATTTATCCCTGATGTCCTTACACAGCTCTCTGGTCTTGGCCATTGTGGAGAGGTTGGAGTCTGTTTGATTGAGTGTGTGGACAGGTGTCTTTTATACAGGTAACGAGTTCAAACAGGTGCAGTTAATACAGGTAATGAGTGGAGAACAGGAGGGCTTCTTAAAGAAAAACTAACAGGTCTGTGAGAGCCGGAATTCTTACTGGTTGGTAGGTGATCAAATACTTATGTCATGCAATAAAATGCAAATTAATTACTTAAAAATCATACAATGTGATTTTCTGGATTTTTGTTTTAGATTCCGTCTCTCACAGTTGAAGTGTACCTATGATAAAAATGACAGACCTCTACATGCTTTGTAAGTAGGAAAACCTGCAAAATCGGCAGTGTATCAAATACTTGTTCTCCCCACTGTATGTTACCCGTTTTCCATTTCAGAGACTGGCATTATCCTGACTCTGAAGACTATGTTGGACAGTGGAGATTACACGGTTGTCCTGAGAGTGTTTGACAACTGGGGCCTGCACCATGAGAGCACCGTCCAGGTCTCCGTGTGTGACTGCAAAGGAGCAGATGTCCAGTGCACCGATAAAGCTGTAGCAGGCTTCGGCCTCTAGCATTCTGGGAATTCTAGGAGCAGTCTTACAACTATGTAAGTTGTTCATTTGTTTAACCCGGCACTAAAGTGTTTAGTCAGTGCTGTCCTCGAAGCGTACATACTGTATGTAATTGTTAATACACAGTGAAGTGCTAGTGTGTTAAGGCTCTGTTTGTTGTGCTCCAGTGTTGTCTCTTCTGCTGCTCATGTTCCTGAGAAAGAGAGGTGGTGAGAAGGTGCCTCAGGAGGACGATGTCATCTACTACTATGACGAGGAGGGAGGTGGCGAGGATGACCAGTTGAAAGGGAGAACTCACCAGACTAGCTCAGAACAAGCCCATTAGGTTTTCCCTATAAAGACTATCCTTAAGCATGACATTTATTTTACTGAAAGCCAAATCAGCTTTAGGATTTATTTGTTAACTGAGATTAATTAACAAGCTCAATAATTGCTTTTAAAAATGTTTGATGAACATCTAAGTTTGGGTCTTTTTTATCATAATCAAATTGTTTTTTCTTTCTTGCTTCTGAAGAGTGAATTATGTATATTTTTTAATAAAGGATATCCCTTTAGTACAATGATGGACATGTGATAGGTTGTAATTTATTTAATAATATATATATATATATTTTGGCTAAATTATTCAAATTCACTGCTAAGGTACTAGATGGCGATGATTGACTGGAAGAGGTCTGGGTCGATGAATGATGACATTTCCTTGTCCCACAGAACAGATTGTACAAGCTATAGTTAAGCAATAAGACCTGAGGGGGTGTGGTATATGGCCAATATACCGCGGCTAAGGGCTGTTCTAGACCTCAGCTGAATCTGGTGATGAATGGTGTGGCTGTTGAACAAGTTGAGGAGTCTAAATTACTTGGCGTTAGCTTAGATTGTAAACTGTCTTGGTCAAAACATATAGATTCAATGGTTGTAAAGATGGGGAGGAGGTCTAGCCGTAATAAAGAGATGCTCTGCTTTTTTTGACACCACACTCCAAAAAGCAAGTTCTGCAGGCTCTAGTTTTGTCTAATCTTGATTATTGTCAGGTTGTGTGGTCGAGTGCTGCAAGGAAAGACAGCTAAGCTACAGTTGGCCCAGAACAGAGCTGCATGTCTTGCTCTTCATTGTAATCAGAGGGTTGATGTAAATACTATGCCAGTCTCTCTTGGCTAAGAGTTGAGGAGAGACTGACTGCATCGCTTCTTCTTTTTATAAGAAACATGAATGTGTTGTAAATCCCAAGTTGTTTTGCGTAGTCAACTTACACACAGCTCTGACACACACACTTACCCCACCAGACATGCCACCAGGGTTCTTTTCACAGTCCCCAAATCCAGAACAAATTCAAGAAAGTGTACAGCATTTTATATAGAGCCATTATTGCATGGAACTCTGTTCCATCTCATGTTGCTCAAATAAACAGCAATCCTGGTTTCAAAAAACAGATACATTTGATTTGATTTGATTTAAAGCAACACCTCACAGCACAATGCCTCTTCCCTATTTGATCTAGATACAAACTGTGTGCATTTAAAAAAATCTATGTATGTAGTTCTGTCCTTAAGCTGTTCTTGTCTATTAATGTTCTGTGTTACAGTGGGGAGAACAAGTATTTGATACACTGCCGATTTTGCAGGTTTTCCTACTTACAAAGCATGTAGAGGTCTGTAATTTTTATCATAGGTACACTTCAACTGTGAGAGACGGAATCTACAACAAAAATCCAGAAGATCACATTGTATGATTTTTAAGTAATTAATTTGCATTTTATTGCATGACATAAGTATTTGATCACCTACCAACCAGTAAGAATTCCGTCTCTTACAGACCTGTTAGTTTTTCTTTAAGAAGCCCTCCTGTTCTTACACTCATTATTATGTCATGTTTTGTGTGGGCACAAATAAGAGTAGCTACTGCTTTTGCAACAGCTAATGGGGATCCTAATAAAATACCAATCAGCGGGGCTCGAACCATCCAGTTTATAATGGAGATTCAAGGCACAATACGCAATTTGTTTTGTCTTACACTGTCCCATGGGGTAGGGCTCTGGCACTACCGTCACAGCTCCCTGGGGTATTGCTGGGGATCTTAGCGGAGACTGACATGGCAGACGTATTTCTCAGCATATCCTGGCTGAAGCCGTCTCGGCCCATCTTTCACCTTTCTGACACACTCAATTTATACCAACAGAATTCTTTAGCAGCAGGACACCATGGACCCGGTCAACCATGGACAACTTATACTACTACTTACATTGTGGAGATCAATATGAATGTAACCGTTTGAGGTTTGGTAGAAACGTTGACCAGCCTTTACTGGACAGACCCAGAGGATGAGGACGATAGACAAACACAAGGCTCGGCTCCAGACGTGATCTTGACCTCTGTTGCCGTTCTTCATGACGTGTGTGTCAGCTGACGCCACAGCAGATCCTAACTATAGCCACTGTGACGCCACAAAAGACCCCTCTCAATACCCTGTAGCCAGAGCAAGAGAGGCATGGACCTGATACCCATACAGCAGCAGACAGGTCAAAAATAGAGGCGGTGGAGCTATTTCTGACCCAGTGTGAATTGGCCCTGGCCAAACTCTAGCTCCTGGGTTGGCGCTGACGAGGGCCTACAGTGCCTATCAAATCAAACTTTATTTGTCACATGCGCCGAATACAACAAGTGTAGACTTTACCGTGAAATGCTTACTTAACCAACAGTGCAGTTCAAGAAGAACATATTTACCAAGTAGACTAAAATAAACAGTAATAATAAAAAGTAACACAATAGGTCCCTGGCAAAGATGAGCGGAACCTAGAGAGTTTCCAATGCTCCGAGCGAGTGAGTTAGCTTTCTACAATTCCATTGAGCTGTGCCTCTCTGTTTCCCTTTGGAACAATCCCTGGGCCTGATCCAGGTATTCACCTGCCATTAATCCTCCCTTAAATATAAGAATGAGTGCGAGTTTGTCACAACCCGGCTCGTGGGAAGTGACAAAGAGCTCTTATAGGACCAGGGCACAAATAATAATATAATAATAATCAATAATTTTGCTATTTATTTAGCCATATAAAACCGTATTTGTTCATCAAAAATTGTTAATACCTTTATTTAACTAGGCAAGTCCGTTAAGAACAAATTCTTATTTTCAATGACGGCCTAGGATCATTGGGTTAACTGCCTTGTTCAGGGCCAGAACGACAGATTTATACCTTGTCAGCGCAGGGATTCGATCTTGCAACCTATCAGTTACTAGCCCAACGCTCTACCCACTAGGCTACCTACCTCACCACAGATTAATGAGAAGGGTGTGCTTGAAAGGATGCACATAACTCTGAAATGTTGGGTTGTATTGGAGAGAGTCTCAGTCATTTAGTCTCAGTCATCATGTGCCTGTATTTAGTTTTCATGCTAGTTTTCATGCTAGTGAGGGCCGAGAATCCACTCTCAATCCACTCTCACATAGGTACGTGGTTGCAAAGGGCATCAGTGTCTTAACAGCCGATTTGCCAAGGCAGGATACTCTGAGCGCAGCCCAATCCTGAAATCTGGCAGTAGCTTCTGATTAAATTACATTTTCATGGAACCGCTTGTTGCAATTTCGATGAGGCTCTCTTGTTCAGATATCGGTAAGTGGACTGGAGGCATGGCATGAAAGGGATAACAAATCCAATTGTTTGTGTCGTCCGTTTCGGGAAAGTACCTGCGTGATTGAGCACCAAGCTCAGTCAGGTGCTTCGCTATATCACATTTGACATTGTCCGTAAGCTTGTTCATTTGCATACAAAAAATCATACAATGATGGAAAGACCTGTGTGTTGTCCTTGTTAATGCAGACAGAGAAGAGCTCCAACTTCTTAATCATAGCCTCAATGTTGTCAAGCACATTGAATGTAGTTGCGGAGAGTCCCTGTAATCCAAGATTCATATCATTCAGGCGAGAAAAAACATCACCCAGATAGTCCAGACATGTGAGAAATTCGTCATCATGCAAGCGGTCAGACAAGTGAAATTGATGGTCAGTAAAGAACATTTTAAGCTCGTCTCTCATTTCAAAAATATTTGTCAATACTTTGCCCCTTGATAACAAGCGCACTTCTGTATGTTGTAAAAGCGTTACATGGCCGCTGCCCATATCATTGCATAATGCAGAAAATACAATATAGTTCAGGAGCATTGCTTTTTTTTAATTATTTTTTTTATTTTACCGTTATTTTACCAGGTAAGTTGACTGAGAACACATTCTCATTTGCAGCAACGACCTGGGGAATAGTTACAGGGGAGAGGAGGGGGATGAATGAGCCAATTGTAAACTGGGGATTATTAGGTGACCGTGATGGTTGAGGGCCAGATTGGGAATTTAGCCAGGACACCGGGGTTAACACCCCTACTCTTACGATAAGTGCCATGGGATCTTTAATGACCTCAGAGAGTCAGGACACCCGTTTAACGTCCCATCCGAAAGACGGCACCCTACACAGAGCAGTGTCCCCAATCACTGCCCTGGGGCATTGGGATCTTTGTTTAGACCAGAGGAAAGAGTGCCTCCTACTGGCCCTCCAACACCACTTCCAGCAGCACCTGGTCTCCCATCCAGGGACTGACCAGGACCAACCCTGCTTAGCTTCAGAAGCAAGCCAGCAGTGGTATGCAGGGTGGTATGCTGCTGGCAAATGGTTAACTTTGACAAAGTTAACCATTTTCACTGTAGTGTCCAAAACTCATTTCAAGCTGTCAGGCTTCCCTTGGCAGCAAGAGCCTCTCGGTGGATGCTGCAGTGTACCCAAGTGGCGTCGGGAGCAACTGCTTGCACGCGCGTTACCACTCTACTATGTCTCCCTGTCATGGCTTTTGCACCATCAGTACAGATACCAACAGATCTTGACCACCAAAGTTAATTTAATGTCACAAAGATGTCTAGTACTTAAAAAATATCCGTAACTGTTGTCCTGGTTTCCAGTGGTTTGCAGAAGAGGATGTCTTCCTTAATTGACCCCCCATAAACGTAACGGACATATACCAGGAGCTGTGCCAGGCCCGCCACATCTGTTGACTCATCCAGCTGTAATGCATTGAATTCACTGGCTTGTATGTGAAGCAGTAATTGTTTCAAAACATCTTCTGCCATGTTACTGATACGTCGTGAAACAGTGATGTTTGATGAAGGCATTGTCTATAGTTTCTTGGGCCTTTTCCCCCAGCATTGACCCAGCCATATCCGCAGCAGCATAAAGAATTAAGTCCTCCACAATAGTACGGGGCTTGCCTGTCCTAGCCACTCGGTAGCTCACCATATACGACGCTTCTATCTGTTGCTTTTATACGTGTCTTACTGCTCGAAAGTCATCTTAATTCTCGCTCAAAAACTCCTGAGGCTCATTTTTCAAATTGGCATGTTTCATTTCTAAATGTCTGCGCAAGAGTGACGGTTTCATCGATTTGTGAGATAGTTATTTTGCACATATAACTGTTATGCACGCCTCTGTGAAGAGGGAACGCAACACCCTGCTACAACTCAACTCTCCGTGAAGCGAAAGAGGTATGGACTGTAGGTGTGAGGAAGGCCGACAAAAAGGCAGAATTGACCGCTTACTATGATTTATTTCCTTACACGGTAATATGGGGAAAAGGGGCTGGACGGAACCAAAGCAAAGAAAGTAAATATCAAAGCTTCCCCCTCTCCTATCTAACCTGCCTACCCACTACTTACCTAACTTAGCACCACCTGTTGCCCTAACCAAAATACAGGGGGTGGTCCGCCCAGGTCTTACCTAGTGTGCCTAGACATTGAATATACTACGGGTATATGTATGCCCACGGGCCTCTTGCCTAAGCACTCCCAAAGTGCCTTCCCCTTCCCCCCTGGGAACAAATGAAACAGAATATCAAACAATACTCAAACACAACAAATCTGAGAAAACTAACTCAGGTCACTAAAGAAGCTCTGACAAAGCAACAAACACCGTACATACCAATACTTTCTGATAAACAACCAACACTATATCACAATCTAATTCTCCAGCAAGGATCTCAGCCTGCCTATTCTCTCTCTCACACTCACTAGATGGTTTAATTTTATTTTTGGCAGTGAAACGAGGATACTCAGGTGAGAAAAAAATAATACCCAAATGTATAGCCCCGTTGGAATTAAATTAGTCTGTATTTCCGTCAACAGACACAAATTAAAATGCATTGGTGTCGTATCTGAATATCAAGCTCTTGATTAAAGCTCTTGCAAAAGTATTCAGGCCTGTCACGATCGTCGTAGTGAGGAGACCAAGGCGCAGCGTGTGAGAAATACATCTTCCTTTTATTTAGACGAAGACGTAACACGAAACGAAACACTCGTTCAACAAAACTAACAAAACAAACGACCGTGAAGCTATAAACGAAAGTGCACACACAAGCTACTCACGTTCAACATAGACAATTACCCACAAACGCATGATGCCTATGGCTGCCTTAAATATGGCTCCCAATCAGAGACAAATGAACGACATCTGTCTCTGATTGAGAACCACTCAGACAACCATAGACATACCTAGAAACATTCACTCAACACAAACCCATACACTAAACCCAACACCCCCTTTACCATATAACCACCCAAAACGAGACAAAACACAAACATTCCCCATGTCACACCCTGACCTAACTAAAATAATAAAGAAAACAAAGAATACTAAGGCCAGGGCGTGACAAGGCCCCTTAGATTTCTTCACATTTTATTGTGTTACAAAGTAGGATTCAAATGTATTTAATTGTCATTTTTTGGTCAACAATCTACATAAAATATTCTTTAATGTCAAAGTGGGAGAAAAAAACAAAAATGCATTTAAGATAAATAAAACATTCTTAGCTAAAATATAGTTGTTGGACAAGCCTAAATGAGTTCAGAAGTACAATTTGGCTTAATAAATCACAAGTTACATGGACTCACTAAGTTAGAAATAATAGTAGTTGACATGATTTTTGAATGACTACCCCTTCCTCTGTCCCCCCTACATACAACATCTGTAAGGTCCCTCAGTCAAGTATTGAATTTCAAGCACAGATTCAACTACAAAGACCAGGGAGCTTTTTGACAACCTCATAAAGAAGGGCAGTGATTGGTAGATGGGTAACAATAACAAATCAGACATTCAATATCTCTAAGCATGGTCAAGTTAATAATTATGCTGTGGATTATGTATTAAACCACCCAGACACATCAAAGATACAGTCGACCTTCTGAACTGAGCTGCAGGACATGAATGAAACTGCTCAGGGATGGATCACCATGAGGCCATTGGTGATTTTGAAACAGCTAGAGTTCAATGGCTGTGATGGGAAAACTAGGGATGGATCAACAACATTGTAGTGACTCAACAATAATGACCTAAATAACAGAGTGAAAAGAAGAATACAAATATACAGAATGAAAAAATTCCAAAACATGCATCTAAAGTAATACTGCTAAAAAAGCAGCAAAGGAATACACTTTTTGGCCTAAATGCAAAGCCTTTGGGGCAAATTCAATGCATCAGTGAGTAACTGCCTCCTTATTTTCAAGTATGGTGGTGGCGGCATCATGGTATGGGTATGCTTGACATCAGAAAATACTGGAGTTTTTCAGGACACAAATAAAACGGGATGGAGAGAAGCACAGGAAACAGCCTAGAGGAAAACCTGCTTCAGTCTGCTTTACACCAGATACTGGGAGATGAATTCACCTTTCAGCTGGACAATAACCTACAACACAAGGCCAAATCTACACTGGAGTTGCCAGGTACAGTTTTGACTTAAATCTGCTGTAAAATCTATGGCACGACTTGAAAGTTGCTGCCATGATCCCCAACATCTTGACAGAGCTTGAGAATTGTTTAAAGAATAATGGGCAAATATTGCACAATCCAGCTGTGCAAAGCTCTTAGAGAGCCCCACTTTGTAACACATTAAAATGTAAGGAAATCCAAGGGATCTGAATAGGCACTGTATATATCTATTTTCAAACTGGTTTCCAATAGGCCGATGTGGCATGGGGTCATACAGTATCAGTCTATTGGAAAATCTTAATCAATGAAAAGTGTTAAAGACCATCTGGTAATAGATCCATTTAGAATAGCACTGTAAATTAGGGATAGTGCCTACAGCCTTCAGACAAAAGAAGAATCCTATATCGACACCAGGTTTAAGATTTGGGGTTAGCAAGTGGGTCAAAGTTGACATTTTTCCAGTGTATGTTGGCCTATCAGCGCGTCATACTACCTACACCCACCTGTCACCATGGCAACGTCATCAAAGCATGAGTGCATGCAAGCTCAGCTTGACTTCAGGGGATATCCAGCCGGGTCATATCTATATGGATATTAATACAAACATTTAGGCCTATAAATACTGGATAACCTGTTTATAATAAGCATGCCACTACTCCATTGCTAGTATCATAGTAATACAATCCCAGTTGCCACTTATAGCCCCTGTGAAGACAAAGTGGGGCTATTTTTAGTCTATCCAGCGGATGCTATCTGGCCTGGTGGGATATTTTTATGAACGACCTCAGTACAGCCTTGCACCGATTCAGATATGTGGAATATTTTCCACAGCGAGTGTTGGGCATTTATAAATATATCTTTCTCCTGTAGGTCCCTGACACACTTTGTATGAATGCTATGTGTTGCACTTGATACCAAAACCCTGCCACTATGCTGCTGTGGACTAGGGTGGGAGGATTCAGGGGGGTAGTTATATCTGTCCACTTGTTGTGGGGAAAAAGCACTGAAGTCCTGAAAAGGTGCAGCTTGGTAAAATTTAGAGGCCCGTCAAAATCAGCCAACGCCCCCGCCCTATTTTCTATCTGTTATCTGAGATTGTTTTCAACCAAGGGGACTTGCTTGCTCACCACATTCGCTTTCCATGCCCTGACCTTTAACCCCAAAGTTCAAGTTGTCCCATTATTCAAAGGAGTCCATCTTCAGAGTGCAGTGATAGTAACTGTGAAACACCTACATAATTTTCAACATTTGATTAATGACCAGCCAACAGTAAAGTTCCTGAGGGTCCAAAATCATATGGCTTGGCATGCTAATTATATTTTACTTACAAAACATTTATATTTGTGCCTGAAAATGATAAATAATCATGATCTGAAATATAGTATCATTGGTAAAGATTATGAATATGTGTGTGCACTTTTGATGATAATCAAATGCAGCTTTGTTCAACTACATTGTTTCATATGAAAGCACAGACAGAAGGGTATTTCTGCATGATCCCTCACTATCCCCTCCATTTCGTCTCTTTGCCTGTTTATTTTTTAAATTTTACCTTTATTTAACCAGGTAGGCTAGTTGAGAACAAGTTCTCATTTGCAACTGCGACCTGGCTAAGATAAAACATAGCAATTCGACACATACAACAACACAGAGTTACACATGGAATAAACAAAACATACAGTCAATAATACAGTAGAACAAAAGAAAACAAAATGTCTATATACAGTGAGTGCAAATGAGGTAAGTTAAGGCAATAAATAGGCCATGGTGGCGAATTAATTACAATATAGCAATTAAACACTGGATGTGCAGAAGATGAATGTACAAGTAGAGATACTGGGGTTCAAAGGAGCAAGATAAATAAATACAGTATGGGGATGAGGTAGGTAGATAGATGGGCTGTTTACAGATGGGCTATGTACAGGTGCAGTGATCTGTGAGCTGCTCTGACAGCTGGTGCTTAAAGCTAGTGAGGGAGATATAAGTCTCCAGCTTCAGAGATTTTTGCAGTTCGTTCCACTCATTGGCAGCAGAGAACTGGAAGGAAAGACGACCAAAGGAGGAATTGGCTTTGGGGGTGACCAGTGAGATATACCTGCTGGAGCGCGTGCTACGAGTGGGTGCTGCTATGGTGACCAGTGAGCTGAGATAAGGTGGGGCTTTACCTAGCAGAGACTTGTAGATAACCTGTAGCCAGTGGGTTTGGCAACGAGTATGAAGCGAGGGCCAACCAACGAGAGCGTACAGGTCGCAATGGTGGGTAGTGTATGGTGCTTTGGTGACAAAACGGATGGCACTGTGATAGACTGCCTCCAGTTTGTTGAGTAGAGTGTTGGAGGCTATTTTATAGATGACATCACCAAAGTCGAGGATCGGTAGAATGGTCAGTTTTACGAGGGTATGTTTGGCAGCATGAGTGAAGGATGCTTTGTTGCGATATAGGAAGCCGATTCTAGATTTAATTTTGGATTGGAGATGCTTAATGTGAGTCTGGAAGGAGAGTTTACAGTCTAACCAGACACCCAGGTATTTGTAGTTGTCCACATATTCTAAGTCAGAGCCATCCAGAGTAGTGATGCTGGACCGGCGAGCAGGTGCGGGCAGTGATCGATTGAATAGCATGCATTTAGTTTTATTTGTGTTTAAGAGCAGTTGGAGGCCACGGAAGGAGAGTTGTATGGCATTGAAGCTCGTCTGGAGGTTAGTTAACAGTTTTCAAAGAGGGGCCAGAAGTATACAGAATGGTGTCATCTGCGTAGAGGTGGATCAGAGAATCAGCAGCAGCAAGAGCAACATCATTGATGTATACAGAGAAGAGAGTCGGCCCGAGAATTGAACCCTGTGGCACACCCATAGAGACTGCCAGAGGTCCGGACAACAGGCCCTCCGATTTCACACACTGAACTCTATCAGAGAAGTAGTTGGTAAACCAGGCGAGGCAATCATTTGAGAAACCAAGGCTGTCGAGTCTGCCAATAAAAATGTGGTGATTGACAGAGTCGAAAGCCTTGGCCAGGTCGATGAATACGGCTGCACAGTAATGTCTCTTATCGATGGCGGTTATGATGTCATTTAGAACCTTGAGTGTGGCTGAGGTGCACCCATGACCAGCTCGGAAACCAGATTGCATAGCGGAGAAGGTACGGTGGGATTCAAAATGGTCGGTGATCTGTTTGTTAACTTGGCTTTCGAAGACCTTAGAAAGGCAATGTAGGATATATATAGCTCTGTAGCAGTTTGGGTCTAGAGTGTCTCCCGCTTTGAAGAGGGGGATGACCGAGGCAGCTTTCCAATCTTTGGGGATCTCAGACGATACCAAAGAGAGGTTGAACAGGCTAGTAATAGGGGTTGCAACAATTTCGGCAGATAATTTTAGAAAGAGAGGGTCCAGATTGTCTAGTCCTGCTGATTTGCAGGGGTCCAGATTTTGCAGCTCTTTCAGAACATCAGCTATCTGGATATGGGTGAAGGAGAAATGGGGGAGGCTTGGGCAAGTTGCTGTGGAGGGTGCAGGGCTGTTGACCAGGGTAAGGGTGGCCAGGTGGAAAGCATGGCCAGCCGTAGAAAAATGCTTATTGAAATTCTCAATTATCGTGGATTTATCGGTGGTGACAGTGTTTCTTAGCCTCAGTGCAGTGGGCAGCTGGGAGGAGGTGCTCTTATTCTCCATGGACTTTACAGTGTCCCAGACCTTTTTGGATTTGGGCTGCAGGATGCACATTTCTGTTTGAAAAAGCTAGCCTCTGCTTTCCTAACTGCCTGGTTCCTAACTTCCATGAAAAGTTGCATATAGCGGGGGCTATTCAATGCTAATGCAGTACGCCACAGGATGTTTTTGTGCTGGTCAAGGGCAGTCAGGTCTGGAGTGAACCACGGGCTATATCTGTTCCTGGTTCTACCTTTTTTGAATGGGGCATGCTTATTTAAGATTGTGAGAAAAGCACTTTTAAAGAATAAAAAGTGACTGAATGAGGTCAATATCCTTCCAGGATACCTGTACAGTATGTGTGTGCTGCCATTCAGTAACACACTTTCTCTCTGATATAATGGAAGAGGCCTGGTCTGCACGGCATCAGTGGCTGACCCATGCCTGGTTCCCAGGCCCCAGTATGGGGATGGATAGGGAGGGAAGGGGGTTCAAGGGCCAGGTGTTTTGGGGACAGGGGAGCGCTGGACTACAATGGTGGTCACTCAAGGTCAGGAAGATTACTATGACTGATGCACTCAAGATTAATAATCCCATATTTAATGACAAACAGCAAGATGATAAAGTCATTATTTTTTATGACATAATTCTGATGTAAAATAATTAGATAGGTTGATTATGCAAATACACCAAAGCCTTCTTTCTTCATTATAAGAAAGGTTATTGTAGTGTCACACTCATTTCTTTCTCTTTGGGTGAGTGAAGGGTTTTTTCTTGATTGTTTTCACACACTATGACACCAGTCACCTTTAAAACCTGCAGAGGTGAAACACAAACAGAGGACCTTAGAGATGACAACGGGTAATGAGGAGAATGTTTTCAACCAGTCTGAATAGCGTGTGTGGAGTTTGAACGGTCTTTATAACCAAGCCTCAGTTGTATTAACATAACACAACAAACTCCACCAATCCATAGCTCAATCAAAAGCATCCTCCAGTGTGGCCCATGTCACAGGGGCTGCCCTCTGCTCTGTTAAGACTGTGGTTAATTGGACCACTTCACCTTGAGTAACTAATGTGTAGGACCCTCGTGTCCTCTTAAAGACTATCCCAGACTATAGCAACACCTCCACACTTGCTCAAAACACAAATGCCTAAACTTAACAGCTGGACAATCCCATATCCATTCACCTGGCACCCAGCTTCTGTCCCATGTAGAAAGGAAGACAATGACAGTATCATTATTAATAGGTCCACCACAGAGTAAAGGTCTGAGTATGAGAGAAGTTTGCTTCAGGTGCTGCCCCTGTCTCCAGACACCAGACCGGTTAAGAGGCTCTGCATGCTTGTCGCCTGTTTTCCGTCACCCCAATGCTGCAGAGTTGTCTAAGAAGGCCCCTGTCGCCTTCCATTTAGAGCACCTCCAAAGACAGGCATCTCCCTGGCAACTAGTGGTTGTTTACAGTCCTCTTGGGTCCACAGTGAGCTCTGGGTCCCCCATTCTCCTGTTGAAAAAGGCCCCCGCTAAAGGAGATTGTCAGCCCTCTATTCACTGCCAGTAATTATGCGTTGTACCCCATGTCTCACACCTCCCTGTCTACGCTACTTGTTACATACCACCAGAAGACAGGGATCTTCCCCTGACAATACTCCTGATTAAAGTTAGTCTCTAATTTCAGTTCAAAGATCACAACGCAGTAAATACGTTACCCATTCAAGGTGAAGGTAGTAGTGGGGGTATCAAATGAAAAAATCTAGCGACAACATATCAGGAAGGAAAAAGAGAGTGGGATGGGTCAGGGGGGAAAAATATGCTACAAATACAGTATCTTATTAAACTTCAAACAGTGTTATAACTTGAATATTCATATTGTTAACGTCATAATCAACCATTCTTATTTTTCAAGAATGCATAAATCACATTTAACACACACAGGCACTGACAGTAGGGCCAAAGCCCCATGGTGGGTATCTAGGGTACAGTGGCCATGAAGGAAACTTCCTGGTGTGTTAACTGCCTTGTTCAGGGGCAGAACGACAGATTTTTACCTTGTGGGCTAAGGGATTCGATCCAGCAACCTTTCAGTTACTGTCCCAACGCTCTAACCACTAGGTACCTGCCACCCCAGGTAACCTTGTCTTGGGGGACACAGTCAGAGACACAGGCTCTTTCTAAGGACAGCCAGTCTTCTCTGATTGCTGTGATAGCAGTCTATATGGCAGCCTATTTCCTTACCAAGATCAGAACAGACACAGTCTCAGAAAGGCCAGCTTGACAAAAATGACCCAACATAGTTCATACAATATAGTTTCCTTTTTACTGTCCCTTTCCCTTTGTGTTTTGGTGTATGTCTCTGTTGCAGGTGGTCTATCAATGTGTGACCTGCAACATTGAGTTTTATGAAGATTGATCTGGTTTCGACCACAAGCAGGACATCTGGGATGATGATATACAGTACAGTGCATTTTGCGCCGACAGAGATGGCCGCCTCGCTTCGTGTTCCTAGGAAACTATGCAGTATTTTGTTTTTTTACGTGTTATTTCTTACATTGGTACCCCAGGTAATCTTAGGTTTTATTACATACAGTCGGGAGGAACTACTGGATATAAGAGCAACGTCAACTCACCATCATTACGACCAGGAATACGACTTTCCCGAAGCAGATCCTCTGTTTTGCCCACCACCCAGGACAATGGATCGGATACCAGCCGGCGAACCAAAACAACGTAGCCGAAAAAGGGGCAGATGAAGCGGTCTTCTGGTCAAGGCTCCGGAGACCGGCACATCGCGCACTGCTCCCGAGCATACTACTCGCCAATGTTCAGTCTCTTGACAACAAGGTTGATGAAATCTGAGCAAGGGCAGCATTCCAGAGAGACATAAGAGACTGTAACGTTCTTTGCTTCACGGAAACATGGCTCACTCGAGACACGCTATCGGAGTCGGTAGAGCCAGCTGGTTTCTTCACGCATCGCGCCGACAGAAACAAGCATCTTTCTGGTAAGAAGAGGGGTGGGGGGGGGGTATGCCTTATGATTAACGAGACGTGGTGTGATCATAACAACATACAGGAACTCAAGTCCTTCTGTTCACCCGACTTAGAATTCCTTACATTAAATGTCGACCGCATTATCTACCAAGAGAATTCTCTTTGATTATAATCACAGCCGCATATATTCCCCCCAAAGCAGACACATCGACCGCCCTGAACAAACTTTATTTGACTCTATGTAAACTGGAAACCACATATCCTGAGGCTGCATTCATTGTAGCTGGGTATTTTAACAAGGCTAATCTGAAAACAAGATACCCTAAATTCTATCAGCATATTGATTGTGCTACCAGGGCTGGTAAAACCCTGGATCATTGTTATTCTAACTTCCGTGACGCATATAAGGCCCTCCCCCGCCCTCCTTTTGGGAAAGCTGACCACGACTCCATTTTCTTGCACCCAGCCTATAGACAGAGACTAAAACAGGAAGCTCCCGCGCTCAGGTCTGTTCAACGCTGGTCCAACCAATCTGATTCCACGCTTCAAGATTGCTTCGATCACGTGGATTGGGATATGTTCCGCACTGCGTCAAACAACAACATTGACGAATACGCTGATTCGGTGAGCGAGTTTATTAGCAAGTGCGTCGGCGATGTCGTACCCACACCAACTATTAAAACATTCCCAAAACAGAAACCGTGGATTGATGGCAGCATTCGCGTGAAACTGAAAGCGCGAACCACTGCTTTTAACCAGGGCAAGGTGACCGGAAAAATGACCGAATACAAACAGTGTAGCTATTCCCTCCGCAAGGCAATCAAACAAGCTAAGGGTCAGTATAGAGACAAAGTAGAGTCGCAATTCAACGGCTCAGACACAAGAGGTATGTGGCAGGGTCTACAGTCAATCCCGGATTACAAAAAGAAAACCAGCCCAGTCGCGGACCAGGATGTCTTGCTCCCAGACAGACTAAACAACTTCTTTGCTCGCTTTGAGGACAATACAGTGCCACTGACATGGCCCGCTACCAAAACCTGTGGACTCTCCTTCACTGCAGCGTACGTGAGTAAAACATTTAAACGTGTTAACCCTAGCAAGGCTGCAGGCCCAGACGGCATCCCCAGCCGCGTCCTCAGAGCATGCGCAGACCAGCTGGCTGGTGTGTTTACGGACATATTCAATCATCCCTTATCCCAGTCTGCCATTCCCACATGCTTCAAGAGGGCCACCATTGTTCCTGTTCCCAAGAAAGCTAAGGTAACTGAGCTAAACGACTACCGCCCCGTAGCACTCACTTCCGTCATCATGAAGTGCTTTGAGAGACTAGTCAAGGACCATATCACCTCCACCCTACCTGACACCCTAGACCCACTCCAATTTGCTTACCGCCCCAATAGATCCACAGACGACGCAATCGCAACCACACTGCACACTGCCCTAACCCATCTGGCTAAGAGGAATACCTATGTGAGAATGCTGTTCATCGACTACAGCTCAGCATTTAACACCATAGTACCCTCCAAACTCGTCATCAAGCTCGAGACCCTGGGTCTCGACCCCGCCCTTTGCAACTGGGTACTGGACTTCCTGACGGGCCGCCCCCAGGTGGTGAGGGTAGGTAACAACATCTCCACCCCGCTGATCCTCAACTGCTCCGCCCACAACCTGGTAGGCTCTCCAGAGGGTAGTGAGGTCTGCACAACGCATCGCCGGGGGCAAACTACCTGCCCTCCAGGACACCTACACCACCCGATGTCACAGTATATACAGTACTCTATACCATCTACTGCATCTTGCCATCTTTATGTAATACATGTATCACTAGCCACTTTAAACAATGCCACTTTTATATGTTTACATACCCTACATTACTCATCTCATATGTATATACTGTACTCTATACCATCTACTGCACCTTGCCTATGCCATTTTGTACCATCACTCATTCATATATTTTTATGTACATATTCTTCCATATTCACTTGTGTGTATAAGGTAGTTGTTGTGAAATTGTTAGGTTAGATTACTCGTTGGTTATTACTGCATTGTCGGAACTAGAAGCACAAGCATTTCGCTACACTCGCATTAACATCTGCTAACCATGTGTATGTGACAAATAAACATTTATTTGATTTGATTTTGATTTGATTTGAATGCAACAATACACAAAGAGTGAAAAGTATACATTTCAGGTATACTCCATACAAAATCTACATGTTAGGCTACAGCTGTGCACATGAACGCTGATCTAAACATACAATACCTTTAACCTTACAAACATTTATAAAATAGCATCATTATTAGGTAATAAAAAGGCTGAGTAAATGATTAAATTAAAGATACATGACAATTCCTTGCTGCCCCAGAAGAAACTCAGGACTTCTCATGGTGATGACAGTTTTTCTCTAATGGCCACCCCTGTCAATAATGTGCCACCAACCAGTACAATACAGTCGTGGCCAAAAGTTTTGAGAATGACACAAATATTAATTTTCACAAAGTCTGCTGCCTCAGTTTGTATGATGGCAATTTGCATATACTCCAGAATGTTATGAAGAGTGATCAGATGAATTGCAATTAATTGCAAAGTCCCTCTTTGCCATGCAAATGAACTGAATCCCCCAAAAACATTTCCACTGCAATTCAGCCCTGCCACAAAAGGACCAGCTGACATCATGTCAATGATTCTCTCGTTAACACAGGTGTGAGTGTTGACAAGGACAAGGCTGGAGATCACTCTGTCATGCTGATTGAGTTCGAATAACAGACTGGAAGCTTCAAAAGGAGGGTGGTGCTTGGAATCATTGTTCTTCCTCTGTCAATCATGGTTACCTGCAAGGAAACACGTGCCGTCATCATTGCTTTGCACAAAAAGGACTTCACAGGCAAGGATATTGCTGCCAGTAAGATTACACCTAAATCAACCATTTATCGGATCATCAAGAACTTCAAGGAGAGCGGTTCAATTGTTGTGAAGAAGGCTTCAGGGCGCCCATGAAAGTCCAGCAAGCGCCAGGACCGTCTCCTAAAGTTGATTCAGCTGCGGGATCAGGGCACCACCAGTACAGAGCTTGCTCAGGAATGGCAGCAGGCAGGTGTGAGTGCATCTGCACGCACAGTGAGGCGAAGACTTTTGGAGGATGGCCTGGTGTCAAGAAGGGTAGCAAAGAAGCCACTTCTCTCCAGGAAAAACATCAGGGACAGACTGATATTCTGCAAAAGGTACAGGGATTGGACTGCTGAGGACTAGGTTAAAGTCATTTTCTCTGATGAATCCCCTTTCCGATTGTTTTGGGCATCCGGAAAAAAGCTTGTCCGGAGAAGACAAGGTGAGCTCTACCATCAGTCCTGTGTCATGCCAACAGTAAAGCATCCTAAGACCATTCATGTGTGAGGCTGCTTCTCAGCCAAGGGAGTGGGCTCACTCACAATTTTGCCTAAGAACACAGCCATATATAAAGAATGGTACCAACACATCCTCCGAGAGCAACTTCTCCCAACCATCCAGGAACAGTTTGGTGACGAACAATGCCTTTTCCAGCATGATGGAGCACCTTGCCATAAGGCATAAGTGATAACTAAGTGGCTTGGGGAACAAAACATCGATATTTTGGGTCCATGGGCAGGAAACTCCCCAGACCGTAATCCCATTAAGAACTTGTGGTCAATCCTCAAGAGGCGGGTGGACAAACAAAAACCCACAAATTCTGACAAACTCCAAGCATTGATTATGCAAGAATGGGCTGCCATCAGTCAGGATGTGGCCCAGAAGTTAATTGACAGCATGCCAGGGTGGATTGCAGAGGTCTTGAAAAAGAAGGGTCAACACTGCAAATATTGACTGTTTGCATCAACTTCATGTAATTGTCAATAAAAGCCTTTGACACTTATGAAATGCTTGTAATTATACTTCAGTATTCCATAGTAACATCTGACAAAAATATCTAAAGACACTGAAGCAGAAAACTTTGTGGAAATTAATATTTGTGTCATTCTCAAAACTTTTGGCCACGACTGTACATTTAAACACCCAAAATATAACATGTCGATGTCTATCAAATAAGGATGTACAGTTGAAGTCGAAAGTTTACATACACTTAGGTTGGAGTCATTAAAACTCGTTTTTCAACCCCGCCACAAATTTCTTGTTAACAAACTATAGTTTTGGCAAGTCGGTTAGCACATCTACTTTGTGCATGATACAAGTAATTTTTCCAACAATTGTTTACAGACAGATTATTTCACTTATAATTCACTGTATCACAATTCCAGTGGGTCAGAAGTTTACATACACTAAGTTGACTGTGCCTTTTAAACAGCTTGGAAAATTCCAGAAAATGATGTCATGGCTTTAGAAGCTTCTGATAGGCTAATTGACATCATTTGAGTCATTTGGAGGTGTACCTGTGGATGTATTTCAAGGCCAACCTTCAAACTCAGTGCCTCTTTGCTTGACATCATGGGAAAATCAAAAGAAATCAGCCAAGACCTCAGAAAAAAAATTGTAGACGTCCACAAGTCTGGTTCATCCTTGGGAGCAATTTCCAAACGCCTGAAGGTACCACGTTAATCTGTACACACAATAATACGTAAGTATAAACACCATGGGACCACGCAGCCGTCATACCGCTCAGGAAGGAGACGCGTTCTGTCTCCTAGAGATGAACATACTTTGGTGAGAAAAGTGCAAATCAATCCAGCAATCCAGCAAATCAATGGCAGCATCATGCTGTGGGGATGTTTTTCCATCGGCAGGGACTGGGAAACTGGTCAGAATTGAAGGAATGATGGATGGGCTAAATACAGGGAAATACAGGGAATCACTGATCCTGTTCGTTGACACCAAATTGTTATGGAAATTCTTATATAGGACACTCGAGGTCAATATTAAATGAATCACTCTTTATTGTCAGCAAGCTGGAGAGGTCACAGTCAAACTTAGATGCATAAGTACCGGTCTGAAGTGAGCTCTAAAAGGGTGTTCCTTACATACTGTCACGCCCTGACCTTAGAGATCCTTTTTATGTCTCTATTTTGGTTTGGTCAGGGTGTGAGTTGGGGTGGGCATTCTATGTTCTTTATTTCTAGGTGTTGTTTTCTATGTTTTGGCCGGGTAGGGTTCTCAATCAGGGACAGCTGTCTATCGTTGTCTCTGATTGAGAACCATACTTAGGTAGCCCTTTTTTCCACCTGTCTTTGTGGGAAGTTGACTTTGTTTAGGGCACATAGCCTGTAGCTTCACGGTTGGTTTTGTAGTGTTTATTGTTTTGTTCGGCGTCTTTTTCAAATAAAGAGAAAATGTACGCTCACGACGCTGCACCTTTGTCTCATCCTTCCGACGACAACCGTCACACATACTGCTATCTAAACCTACATCAACATGATTCATTGGATCGTTTCACACATGTGACTGGCTCTGTCTATCTAAACTTAAAGAACATATTCTGGGCGTTCTGACAGATGTTCCTCCGGAGGGGGCCCTCCCCCTCCTCTCTTGACCAGACATAGACTGGAACCAACGATTGTTTATGACATCAAAGATAAGAAGCACAAAATAAATTCCATCCATTACACCGCTCTCCCTCGTCAGGATTCAAACTTGTAAAAGGATAAATGTGTTAAGCCTAAACACCACAGGAGTTCAATCTTGTTTATCCCAATTAAGAGAAAGGGCTTAATCTACATTTAAGATCATTTTCAGGGCCTTCCGAGCAGGGGAGCCGCCAGGGATTTTGGGCCTCATGAAAAGATATCACATTGGGCCCCAACACAACAGGCCACACCAACCCTGCGCAATTGCTGTAAACACACACCTCCCGAACCCAATCGACCCATTCAAAGCTTTAAATAACTCTACCTTTGCAGGCTTGCAATACTCTTGTAGTCCAATATTTACTGTGCAATATTTACTGACAGTGAGCTGTGAAAATATAAACCTGTGCAGACATGCATGCAACATTCTGCATACAGTGGAATTCACTATTTGATGCTAGATTGATACGCTCTATAAGAAATGTGGTAAAGGCCATCTTTTAGTCTAAATGGATTTCAGATGGCGCCGAAGAACATGGTTGACGTTTTACATTCTCCCAACCAATTGTGCTTTTTTTCTTTTTTTTGCGTAACTTATTTTTTTACTTATTGTGTTCATAGTGTTGCTGCTACTGTCTCTTATGACCGAAAATAACTTCTGGACATCAGAAAAGCGATTACTCACCACGGACGGGAAGAAACTTTTTCCTGTAACGAGTCAGACGAGAAGGATATCCTGCTTTCACTGCAACAGGCCCAGTGTCACGGATCCCACCGGTACTGATGCTCATTCTGTTCACCAGTTCCGGAGGTCTACGTCACCGGCTTTCTAGGCTTCACTGAACGGGATTCATTATCATCAACCCCGGACTGTCTTGTCTGATTACACACACCTGATTCCCATTTCCCCTGATTAGTATGTTATATATGTGCCCTCTGTTCCCTCTGTCGGTTATTGTTCCCATGTCCGTTGGTGGTGCGAGTACCTATGCATTGGTGCAGCTGTTATGCTGCGTGCTATATATATTGTGTATTACGTGTATCGTCCCTTGGCGTTCAACAAGGTTTACCCTCGCTCTTTTGTTTGGGGCACAGCCCAGTGTTTTTAAATATGTGTTTGTTTTGGGTGTATTAAAAACACCTATTGTGTATTCCTGCGCCTGTCTCCAAAAAACTTTATACCAGCGTGACACCCAGATCCACGCCTTTTGTGTGAAGAAAAGACACCGGAAAAGAAGCCGCAGATCGGGCACCCTTCCTGTCAGTGAAGTGTCTTCACTGACATTTTCAACCTCTCCCAGACCGAGTCTGTAATACCTACATGTTTCAAGCAGACCACCATAGTCTCTGTGCCCAAGGAAGCGAAGGTAACCTGCCTAATGATTACCGCCCCGTGGCACTCATGTCGGTAGCCATGAAGTGCTTTGAAAGGCTGGTCATGGCTCACATCAACAGCATCCTCCCGGACACCCTAGACCCACTCCAATTCACATACTGCCCCAACAGATCCACAGATGACGCAATCTCAATCGCACTCCACACTGCCCTTTCTCACCTGAACAAAAGGAACACCTATGTGAGAATGCTGTTCATTGACTACAGCTCAGCGTTCAACACCATAGTGCCCAGGAAGCTCATCACTAAGCTAAGGACTCTGGGACTAAACACCTTCCTCTGCAACTGGATCCTGGACTTCCTGACGGGCCGCCCCCAGGTGAGTAGGCAACAACACGTCTGCCAAGCTGATCCTTAACACTGGGGCCCCTCAGGGGTGAGTACTTAGTCCCCGCCTGTATTCCCTGTTCACCCACGACTGCATGGCCAAACACGACTCCAACACCATCATTAAGTTTGCTGATGACACAACAGTGGTAGGATCACCGACAACGATGAGACGGCCTATAGAGAGGAGGTCAGAGAATTGGCACTGTGGTGCCAGGACAACAACCTCTCCCTCAATGTGAGCAAGACTAAGGAGATGATCGTGGACCACAGGAAAAGGCGGGCCGATCAGGCCCCCATTAACATCGATGGAGCTATAGTGGAGCGGGTCGAGAGTTTCAAGTTCCTTGGTGTCCGCATCCCCAACAAACTATCATGGTCCAAACATACCAAGACAGTCGTGAAGAGAGCACCACAAAACCTTTTCCCCCTCAGGAGACTGAAAAGATTTGGCATGGGTCCCTCAAAAGGTTCTACAGCTGCACCATCGAGAGCCTCCTGACCGGTTGCATCACCGCCTGGTATGGCAACTGCTTGGCATCTGACCGTAAAGCGCTACAGAGGATAGTGCGAACGGCCCAGTACATCACTGGGGCCAAGCTTCCTGCCATCCAGGACCTATATAATAGGCGGTGTCAGAGGAAAGCCCATAAAATTGTCAGACTCCAGTCACCCAAGTTATAGACTGTTTTCTCTGCTACCGCACGGCAAGCAGTACCGGAGCGCCAAGTCTAGGACCAAAAGGCTCCTCAACAGCTTCTACCCCCAAGCCATTAGACTGCTGAACAATTCATAAAATCGCCACCGGACAATTTACATTGACCTCCCCTCCCCCCTCCCTTTTGTACACTGCTGCTACTCGGTGTTTGTTTGTTACCTATGCATAGTCACTTCGCTCCCACCTACATATACAGATTACCTCAACTAGCCTGTACCCCCGCACACTGACTCGGTACCGGTGCCCCCTGTATATAGCCTCGTTATTCTTATTCTTATTGTTACTTTTTATTATTACTTTTCATTTTAGTCTACTTGGTAAATATTTTCTTCTTCTTGAACTGCACTGTTGGTTAAGGGCTTGTAAGTAAGCATTTCACGGTAAAGTCTACACTTGTTGTATTCGGCGCATGTGACAAATGAAGTTTGATTTGATATGTAATTTTAATGGGAAAATTCTCTTAACATTAATGAATAATTTTAAATAAATATAACTTAAATATACATTAACCTCTTCAATTAAAAAAGATTAACATTATCATCTATATAATTATATAACAAGCAAAATAATCAAATCAGCAGCAGATTTTTTTAACTAAGTATACATACCAACTAGAAAATAAGCAGCTGTAAATGTGGAAATGGAAAACAAAATGGTAACGGAAATGAAAAGGCCTGATGGTAGTGCTAGAGGAAAGGTAAAGTGGTCACCAAATCAATAGGTTTCTTCCACTTGGGGTCTTGATTGTGCACAACAAATTTTATGGCAATCCAGCCATTACTTTGAGATATATCTTGTTCTCAGCCTGTGGGCATCATGTGTGTAGTGATCCAATATCCATAGCCGTAACATTTAAAATGTATAACTGGCCCTTGCTCAGCCTTACTCACCAAGAGCCCAGCGCTGAGCCTTCTTGCTAGGAAAGTCACTGATCAAGTGTTTGAAGTTCATCTTTCTAGCTAACTGACTTTCAATGGACAGCATGGCAAGACTGCAAAGCCTGTCCTGGGACATAGTGGACCTCAAATCGTTTTTTTATCAGTTTTAGCTTACTGAAAGCTCTCTCGCCACCAGCACCAGTCACAGGCAGTGTACAAAATATACATACAGCAATGCACACTTCTCCAAAAATGCTTTGCATCTTACCAATTGCATTCAGCAGACGGGGGGGAAAGTGGCAGCATATACAGTGTTCAGGTGTCTTACTTCATTTTGAAACTCAAGTGTAAGATCTCTGGAATACTTCATCATCAGTGGTTGGCACAAAGAAGGGACTTTATCCTCACTAATCTACCCAACTTTCAGAACAGCAGAAAATTATTCTACAATTTTTGCAGTGGTGTGGAACCAGGTGTCCAAGTCACTTATGATGTTGTCCATAGCAGTAAAAAACACTGTTCCGAAACACCATTGCTGCACTGTCCTGAGCTGTCTCCTTGTGACGACCCTCCCACTCTGTCTGCCATATTCTCTCTTTGTTCTTGTTTCCTTATTAGGATGCCAGTGGGCGGAGTTGGGAGGGTCGTCAGCTACATGGGAAACACCTGGGCCCGCTGTGTCATAGGATAAATACACCACTTCCCCATTCATGGAGAAGACTCTCTCCATGCAGACACCTTTACAGATTTTGTTGTGTATCTTGGTGGTTTTTTGGTTGTTTGCGTTAGCACCTTTCAACACCCTGCATTATCACATTCATGCATGCAAAACACTCACTTACACTACTGATTACACACACCATTGTATATTGTACTTAGTTAATAAATATATTTTGTTATTCCTTATCTCCACGTTGTCTCCCTTTTGTTACGGCTTTGAGCCGGTTCGTGACACTCCTCTTGAGAGGTCTCATCATGGAATCTCTTGCTTTTCCTCTGGCGTCTGTGTTCCTTGCTAAATTGAGGTACAACATCCATTTGCGTAGCAATCAGTGTTGCCTCAGACAGGAGAAACTCCCATCCATCTCTAAGAGTCTTTATTTCCTTTAAGGCTCTGATATTGGCTGCCTCTGTGTCAAGTGAGATTTTTCCTGACTGGAGAATCACATTCCTTTAATCAATGCATTGCAGTACCTGCAATTATGCCAACTGACGTGTCATTCAACACAATGCTGCTCACCTCCTTCTTCAGTTGGTATGGGGATGGGGAGACAGGGCTGTTGAGCCTGAAGCTGCATCTATTGGGCCTGGCACCAGGCAGGGGCAGGGACAACTGATTTAGTATGAATAGCTTGCTAAAAGTTTGCCTGCATTGATTAAATGTTGGCTAAAAGAGAGGTGAAATGTTAGGGGAGCAAAAGTAGCCTATTTCACTATGGACTAAGCTAACAGGTTCATTTCCACCCCTCGCAGACTACACCCACCTTTGTGAAGAATTGGGTGACATACCATTGCCCTTTATTTTCTCTCTCCTGTCTTTCTTTTCGTTGGAAGCCAGATTTTTCTTTAGGAAGCAGAGACATGATGCTCCACCGGCACTCCTCACTCGCAATTCACTGTTTGCAAGTACCGTTCGCGCCTGGTTTGGGGGCAGGACCGATTAAGCTGAAGCTGATTAAACAGCATGATCATTACACAAGTACACCTTGTGCTGGGGGACAATAAAAAGCCACTCTAAAATGTACAGTTTTGTCACACAACACAATGCCAGATATGTCTCAAGTTGAAGCATACAATTGGCATGCTGACTGCAAGAATGTCCACCAGAGCTGTTGATAATTGAATCTTCATTTCTCTACCATAAACTGCCTCCAACGTCATTTTAGAGAATTTGGCAGTACGTCCAACCGGCCTCACAACCGAAGACCACTTGTAACCACGCCAGCCCAGGACCTCCACATCTGGCTTCTTCACCTGCAGGATTGTCTGAGACCAGCCACACGTACAGCTGATGAAACTGTGTGTTTCCACAACCGAAGAATTTCTGCGTGCTCATCATCCTCACTTCAACTGTACCGGGGCAGATGGCAAAAAACGTGTATCGCATCGTGTGGGCGAGCGGCTTGCTGATGTCTACGTTGTGAACAGACTGCCCCATGGTGGCGGTGGGGGTTATGGTATGGGCAGGCATAAACTACGGACAAGGAACAGAATTGCATTTTATTGATGGCAATTTGAGATCCTGAGGCCCATTGTCGTGCCATTCATCCACCGCCATCACCTCATGTTTCAGCATGATAATGCAGGGTCCCATGTCACAAGGATCTGTACACCATTCCTGGAAGCTGAAAATGTCCCAGTTCTTCCATGGCCTGCATACTCACCAGACATGTCACCCGTTGAGCATGTTTGGGATGCTCTGGATCAACGTGTACAACAGCCTGTTCCAGTTCCCGCCAATATCCAGCAACTTCACACAGCCATTGAAGAGGAGTGGGACAACATTCCACAGGCCACAATCAACAGCCTGATCAACTCTATGTGAAGGAGATGTGTTGCGCTGCATGAGGCAAATGATGGTCACACCAGATACTGACTGGTTTTCTGATCCACGCCCCTGCCTTTTTTAAAGGTATCTGTGACCAACAGATGCATATCTGTATTCCCAGTCATGTGAAATCCATAGATTAGGGCCTAATGAATTATTTTCAATTGACTAACTTCCTTATATGTAACTCAGTAAAATCTGTGAAATTGTTGCATGTTGCATTTATATTTTGGTTCAGTGTAGTTTATACAATGGAGCATTAATTGATCAAAATGTAATTAGAGCATCCAGATAAGGGCTTTTGTGCTCAGACTGAATTAAGAGGAAGGGGAGAATGCTGTTGAGCAATACATCAATGAAAAATTATGCTGTATAAGCTTGAAAAATAGTAATACAGTTAAATAAACACCACAGAGGGACAAACAAATTGAACACAAATAATTACAATGATATATAATTAAGTGTAATTAAGTATAATTAATTACATTTAGACTACAAGGGTTTAATCACAAATGAAATGTGTAAAGTAGTGATAAGACATGTAACTAGTTTTGCTAGACATTTTATAGATACAAGGATAAGTAGCATATTGTTTTAAAATATGTGCGTGCTTTCCTCCTCCCAGTAAACAACAGCTGATTCAAAGGGGGTGTGGCAGATCTCAAAACTCTTCCGCAAAGGACTCAGGTAGGATGATCTTGTGCTTCCTCTCCTCTCCGAGGCTTTCAAGCAGGTTTGGACACTCCTCCGTTCGCCTAACTAATTGGTATTTTCTCAATTAGTTTTGTTCAAGTCCTGCGTCATCTCTCCTGCGTATTCTCTCCCCTCATGTTGAAAAAGGTCAAATGTAATCGAGGAGAAGCGGCAAGGAGAGTCAACTTGGACACAAATGCGCTTGTATGAAATGAGAAGCCTCTTTTCCACTCGCGCTTCATCAGAAAATGTACGTTTACAGTGTTGGATCCCAAAATAAATGTGTAAAGTCATAAAAACAAATTAAGTCAGTTGTGTAAGACAAATTGGTTTTCGTAACATATCATACGTTTTGCAAAATCTTAACATATTGTACATTTTGCTAATTCGTAACGTATAGTACATTTAGGAAATTCGTAACATCATACAAATTGTAATTCATAACATATCAAACGAAATGGATGATGGACATCCACAAATAATACATACACCATTTAGTATATGTTACATTTCATATTGTATCTTTGATATAATTACTGAATAATATGAAATGCTCTGAGACCAGGTTGGGTCACAGAGGAAGGATGGAGGAGTTGAGGATGGTATTTTGTCCAAACGAGAATCTTCCTACAATCTCTCCACACCAGATTTTCTCTTTGAACCTGGGATTCAAACCAGCAACCCTGTTTTCTGGCTTCAGTAAGAACTGTCTCAAAAAAGAGTGCCTCCCGAAACAAGGGACCTTTAGATCTTTGGACACTGTGTTAACTAACCTCCAGACGAGCATCAATGCCATACAACTCTCCTTCCGTGGCCTCCAACTGCTCTTAAATGCAAGTAAAACTAAATGCATGCTCTTCAACCAATCGCTGCCCGCACCTGCCCGCCCGTCCAGCATCACTACTCTGGATGGTTCTGACTTAGAATATGTGGACAACTACAAATACCTAGATGTCTGTCTAGACTGTAAACTCTCCTTCCAGACTCACATTAAGCATCTCCAATCCAAAATTAAATTTAGAATCGGCATCCTATTTCGCAACAAAGTATCCTTCACTCATGCTGCCAAACATACCCTTGTAAAACTGACCATCCTACTGATCTTTGACTTGGGCGATGTCATTTACAAAATAGCCTCCAACACTCTACTCAGCAAATTGGATGCAGTCTATCACAGTGCCATCTGTTCTGTCACCAAAGCCCCATACACTACCCACTACTGCGACCTGTACGCTCTCGTTGGCTGGCCCTAGCTTCATACTCGTCACCAAATCCACTGGCTCCAGGTCTTCTATAAGTCTTTGCTAGGTAAATCCCCGCCTTATCTCAGCTCACTGGTCACCATAGTAGCACCCACCCGTAGCACGCGCTCCAGCAGGTATATCTCACTGGTCACCCCCAAAGCCAATTCCTTTTTGGCCGCCTTTCCTTCCAGTTCTCTGCTGCCAATGACTGGAACGAACTGCAAAAATCACTGAAGCTGGAGACTCAAATCTCCCTCACTAGCTTTAAGCACCAGATGTCAGAGCAGCTCACAGATCACTGCACCTGTACATAGCCCATCTGTAAATAGCCCATCCAACTACCTCATCCCCATACTGTATTTATTTTTCTTGCTTTTTCTACTGTATTATTGACTGTATGTTTGTTTATTCCATGTGTAACTCTGTGTTGTTGTATGTGTCGAACTGCTTTGCTTTATCTTGGCCAGGTCGCAGTTGTAAATGAGAACTTGTTCTCACTTAGCCTACCTGGTTAAATAAAGGTGAATTTAAAAAAAATCTGTTTAACGCTCTCCCAACTGAGCTATTTCAGCTGCATTTATTAAACTGACCCCATATCAATTACTCATACTTTTCTAAGGTCTGGGGTTGGCTACCAGGACCATTAATATTTTCTACTCATTTTTCTCTAACAGGGAGTGACAAATGCCCCCACATGGTTGGAATAATCACTCACACATTCTTTTTCAAACTGCTAGAAAGACAATGCTGCCACCAGCTGGTCCCCTGGCAAACTCGCACATATCTCTTGTTAGAATTTGTATTAAAATTTGGTTAATTTTTACTTACTACAGGTACAAAAAGGAGCATCCGTTGATCGGGAGTCTTCTTGCTAACAGTCACAGGCTCTTCAGGATGACGCAATATTAATGTGGTCTAACTCACCCATTCACTCTTTATAGTTGATATATTATATAAGTTATAGTATTGCTCACAAACACAATTTTAACACATTCTTTGAAAATAAAGTTCTGCTTTTATTTTGTTGAATCATAACTATGTAGGTATCATTTCTATTGCATAAAGGCTTTTAATGTAATATTTTTAATTTGTGTTTTTTTCCTGCTGAATTGTCGAAATGTAAAAGGCATAGCAGAGGATGGTTTCGAGCCATCGACCTCTGGGTTATGTCGCCACTCTGCTGTATGTTACATTAGGGAGGAAATGTAGCCATTGACCCTGTGGGACCAACTCATTGCGTATGCAATAAAAATCCTAGGCTCCCTGATGAGAATTTGAAATGAACAATACTTCTTTCACTGCCATAGTAAAATAAGTATAGCCAAATCTAACGACAAAATACATATCCTTAAACTAACTTGTTAATTTGTCTAAATTGTTTAAAAAAATATCAAGTCATTTATTTACAACCACATGAAAGATAAGTGAGAAAAAACACAACTCAAATGCTATTTCACATATTTTATACTATTTTGGACAAATATGAAATAAGGCATCTAATGAAAATCCAATTCCACAAGTATTATACTTCATATAATTTTCCCCCAGACGTATGTTATAAACAACGGCCTTTCATATTCAGTGTCAGGGCCACTTCCCCAGTCGTTGGGCTTACATGTCATTGTGTACTTTGACATTTTATTTGAGATACATTTCCTTAGTTCTCTTTGCAAATGCCATTAATATCAGGTATATTTTCAATGAAATAAGATATGACCTTGTGTTTTATTGCTTTACTTGTATAATAAAGGATACAATGCCTGTCTTTTATAGTGCAAAACTGAAGATCTAGTGAAGAGAACTATAGTGCGTGTTTAGTATTTCTACCTACAACAAAGACAAACATGATACAAGGGAATTCTGTTAGAAGAAAATAATACAATGGCAGCATAGGTGATACATTTGCCATTTACTCAACATAAACAGAACAACCAGTCCAGTTAGCATGTCAGGAGAGAAACATTAAGGCTACTCCAGGACTAAGGAGAATTTTCAATTGATCCATCAGGGGGGTCAGCCTGTCCTTGCATTGGATATCAGACACTGGTTGACCACCTCCAGAAGCTGGGAGTTCTCGAGTGCAGCGGCCACTCTCTCTTTGTCTGCCAGCTGTTTGTTGACTGGAACAAAAGCAAAAACAAAGGGTTTAGTTAGGGGCAATTCCACAGTAACTGAGTGATGCCGACACTTAGATATTTCACTTTAAGATATGTAAAACAAAACCCAATGATTTTAAAGTTAAACAACCCATAAAACTCTATGCAAAAAGACAACTTTTTACAATTTCCACAAAAACACATTACTTCAATAACAGTGCAGATGCAAAGTTCCATAACAGAATAAGAGCAAAAAGCACAAACTGTCATTCTGTTACCAAAATTTGCATATGAACTGTTGTTCTAGTAAATGTGTTTTTGTAAAATTTTCTGTGGAAATTGTTAAAAAGTAGGCCTTGTGGATAGAGTTGTATGGTTTGCTTAACTTTGCAGTCATTGGTTTTTGTTTGACATTGTTTCACGTGAAAATTCAGAGTCTCAGTATTACTGTGGAATTGATATTAGGGCTTCTCAAAAGGGGCAGTCTACAACAGTCGTCTTGAAGGTGTGATTGTTGGTCTCAGCCTCAATGTTGAGTTACTTCAGAGGCATGTCACTTTACCTGCATCTTCTGAGGCATGCGTCCCAGGAGTGATGTGCACATCAATCTGCGGAGATATGATTAGGAATAGACGGTACATGACCCACTATATTAATGTTAAATGTTCAGACAATTAAATAATATTAAAGCTTGCTCACAAGAAGCAGACTCAATTTCCTTCACCCACCTTAAACCTTTCTGGTAGGGACCGCAGCAGCTTGACTTTGATGGACAGGCCTATGAGAGTTGCCATGCTGCAGTGGGGTATAGTGGGGGTGAACTCCACACCCACTGTGTTCTCTTGGTCATCTACCTGTAAAGAAAAATAAAGTTGATGGTTTTATTAGGCTAACACAGTATAGGCTATCTGCTGTCCTTAGTAGCTACACAAGTATGTCTGTGTGTCGAACTTCTAACTGGGGAAAAAGTTGTGAAAGAAGTTTAACTCACGCGCACTCGAACTTGTTCCACGACATTTAACTCCTCGAGGGACAGTGGGTGTTCAGGATCATTAATGGATCTGATGAGATGTAGCACGGGTTAAGGTGAAATCTGATAACACAATGTTGAGTAATTAGCTTTATTAAAGAATGAAGCATCATATGCAAAGTTCATTGGTATGACATTGAAAGCTCAATGGATGTATATTTTAGCTAGCTACACCGAAAGGATATCAAATATTTCTCTGTCGTCGATGGGATCAGCAACATCTTCGTCCTCGTCATTTGCGGTCTGAAGCCTCTCGCCTGTTCGTTGAAAAATCAAGGGATTTGCGTTCTCTAAACGGGTCCCTCCTGACATTTGTAATGTTGCAACTACAGAAATACGGTATATTTGTTTGCGCTATCGTTTTTCACTCTGGACCACGGGAGTGAACGATCGACTTCCGGAAACGGTAGACGTCAAAACGTACGCAGGCGCATCCCTGCGATATAGTGTCATGTTGGATTTCCAGATGTATCCAGCAGGTGGCAGCATTCTCATCTTAAATTCTGTAATGTTACTGCGTGAACTACAAGGTTAATCTATAAATGGTAAAATTACACAGAAGCAAGAAAATAATGATCCAAGTAAAACAATGTTAATACTAAAATGTTTCACAAATAACAGCAATTCAATTAGCCCTCTTACGCGTGTATTGTGAATCCCAGGAAAAGCAGCTTTTTACCATAGACTCAAATGATAAGCTCTTGCTAATATCTTTAGTAGCAGTATAAGTAACATACACTGCTCAAAAAAATAAAGGGAACACTTAAACAACACAATGTAACTCCAAGTCAATCACACTTCTGTGAAATCAAACTGTCCACTTAGGAAGCAACACTGATTGACAATAAATTTCACATGCTGTTGTGCAAATGGAATAGACAACAGGTGGAAATTATAGGCAATTAGCAAGACACCCCCAATAAAGGAGTGGTTCTGCAGGTGGTGACCACAGACCACTTCTCAGTTCCTATGCTTCCTGGCTGATGTTTTGGTCACTTTTGAGTGGTAGCATGAGATGGAGTCTACAACCCACACAAGTGGCTCAGGTAGTGCAGCTCATCCAGGATGGCACATCAATGCGAGCTGTGGCAAGAAGGTTTGCTGTGTCTGTCAGCGTAGTGTCCAGAGCATGGAGGCGCTACCAGGAGACAGGCCAGTACATCAGGAGACGTGGAGGAGGCCATAGGAGGGCAACAACCCAGCAGCAGGACCGCTACCTCCGCCTTCGTGCAAGGAGGAGCACTGCCAGAGCCCTGCAAAATGACCTCCAGCAGGCCACAAATGTGCATGTGTCTGCTCAAACGGTCAGAAACAGACTCCATGAGGGTGGTATGAGGGCCCGACGTCCACAGGTGGGGGTTGTGCTTACAGCCCAACACCGTGCAGGACGTTTGGCATTTGCCAGAGAACACCAAGATTGGCAAATTCGCCACTGGCGCCCTGTGCTCTTCACAGATGAAAGCAGGTTCACACTGAGCACATGTGACAGACGTGACAGAGTCTGGAGACGCCGTGGAGAACGTTCTGCCGCCTGCAACATCCTCCAGCATGACCGGTTTGGCGGTGGGTCAGTCATGGTGTGGGGGTGGCATTTCTTTGGGGGGCCGCACAGCCCTCCATGTGCTCGCCAGAGGTAGCCTGACTGCCATTAGGTACCGAGATAAGATCCTCAGACCCCTTGTGAGACCATATGCTGGTGCGGTTGGCCCTGGGTTCCTCCTAATGCAAGACAATGCTAGACCTCATGTGGCTGGAGTGTGTCAGCAGTTCCTGCAAGAGGAAGGCATTGATGCTATGGACTGGCCCGCCCGTTCCCCAGACCTGAATCCAATTGAGCACATCTGGGACAACATGTCTTGCTCCATCCACCAACGCCACGATGCACCACAGACTGTCCAGGAGTTGGCGGATGCTTTAGTCCAGGTCTGGGAGGAGATCCCTCAGGAGACCGTCCGCCACCTCATCAGGAGCATGCCCAGGCGTTGTAGGGAGGTCATACAGGCACGTGGAGGCCACACACACTACTGAGCCTCATTTTGACTTGTTTTAAGGACATTACATCAAAGTTGGATCAGCCTGTAGTGTGGTTTTCCACTTTAATTTTGAGTGTGACTCCAAATCCAGACCTCCATGGGTTGATAAATTTGATTTCCATTGATAATTTTTGTGTGATTTTGTTGTCAGCACATTCAACTATGTAAAGAAAAAAGTATTTAATAAGAATATTTCATTCATTCAGATCTAGGATGTGTTATTTTACTGTTCCCTTTATTTTTTTGAGCAGTGTATAATGACTCAGAATACCATCTGAAATGCACCATTTCAAAGTCAAGCCTAACCCATAATTGTACAATTAATCACCTGTGTCTGTGTGCGTTGGAACAGTTTAAAGTCCAGTTTAAACTGTACTTTCACTATGCATGTTTATAGTATTAATAGCAGCCGATAAATTCAATGTTGTTATGTCCAGATTTGGAGTGATACATGACATAAATTACCGTCTTGGATGATTCCTTTTACTGTGCCAAATAATCTAAATAGCTTAAAGACATTAGCTCTTAGAAATACTGGGCACACTATTGAAATACCCCAAACCCATTTGTTGAGTGTCATCAATACAAACAATAACATTGAAAACCACTGCTGAAAAATCTTGGTAATATATCACTAAGGACTTCCTTTAATCTGAACGCAAACTGACCTTCTCTCTTTTTATCTTGTCAACAGCTGTTGAAAAAACCTTCTGGTTTGCTCGCTCCAGTACACAATGAGCCTCCATTGTACCCTAAAGCCTGTCTCAGGCTGAAATACCTGTTTAGATGGAACCTGATAAAAACACCTTCCTTATATCATTTGCATGAACCCAGCTTGGCTGTGAGCTCATAGGAGGCAGCAGTATCTTGTTGAACTTTATTCAACCCCTGTAAACGATCAGATTGTATCCTAAACCAACAACAAATGTTCACTTGAATTACAAGAACTGTGATTATGCATGTATTTCAGTATCAAAGCCTCTAAAGTAAAAATACAGTCTACCAACTGAAATTCTCAAGCTAGTCCTCACCCTCGGTTGTTTTTAAGTTACTCATTCATCAGCACTGTCAGAGGGATTAGTTCAGTGAGGCAGTTAGCTGAACGACCCACATTGTGTCAACAATAACAATTAAGGTAAAGGCAGGCAGGAGTCTTGGGTGTGGTTAGTTTGCTCTAGGCTAAGTGCTGGGCTGCTAGCCATTCCACCAGGGACACTTATCAGCATGCTATCCTTGCCCTAGTCTTTGCTGACCCAGGCAATACTATGCACAAGTAACTTTTCACCTTATGCAAAGAAAGAGAGGAGTCAGGAGACTGTCAAAAAGGTGAGTGAGCGTCGGTGTGCCATCTCTCTACAGGTGGAAGGAAGGACAAGACAGACAGACAGACAGGATATGGATATATTTTAGCACCTACTACCAGCATAAAATCCTTTTAACCCTGGAATGTGGGGTCAGGTAGCATGTGTGAGGGATTTTTTTTTCTCTTCATCCCACTGACCCCACCCTTTCAGAAAGTAAAGAGCGAGTTCAACACAGTTTCTGCATGACACTCCACAGTGACATCACAACAGCTTTGAGAACTGGTTGAGAGTGCCTCGGGGCCCCACATGATTTGCTGAAACACCCGTGAGCCTGGAGCCCTGCAATTGAGACAGCGTGGGTCCTGTCTCGGTGCACTGTTGCAAGAGTGCCACTTCATCTCAATACTCAGTGTGGAGCGGAGCAGAGTCACAGACACCCTCATGCCTGAAGCCGGGAAGCTTAATGTAGCTCTCCTGGAGACGGGAGGTCCCATCACCACATTCCAGGAAAACAAAAACCCAGGCACAACACAAGACTGGTCTGGTCTATCCCCGGCCCTGGCTGTTGCTCTAGACAAATCTGAAAATGCTGTAAAGCTTGGGGCTGGTTAATCCGGGAAATAAAAGGATGGCTGGCCATTTAGAAACATGATACCATAACCTAATGTGATTGTGGAGGTTATGCATAAACATTTTATAGAGTCTAAAAGCCTCACTCTGCGTTGATGGGCTTTTAAGGGCCAATGGTGTAGAGAGGAAGTCAATCACTGAACAATGGAGGGATATTGGCTGATCACAGCATTTAAATTGATGTCCACTGACTACTTTAGGTCAATGGGTGAGCTCATTAGGAATGTACAGTATACAATTACCAGAGTACTGCACATAAGCCTACACTGAAAAAGTGTCATATTTCCGTAGAGCATTTCTCTTTAATCTTGATCTATGTGGGGGGATTGAATAAGGATATTATCATGCTAGATCTTTGATGTGAATGAGCACAGAGACGGATGAGCATGTTGGCTGCTACTGTGGAGATTAAATACAGGAAGTGGTTGTAATACATAACCAGTTGCTCTTTGAACATATAACTACCCCTCCCCCATCGACCTGAGCCTCACCTTGTTAATTTTTTTGTATTTAACTACGCAAGTCAGTTAAGAACAAATTCTTATTTACAATGACTGTTAACTGCTGTCGCCCAACAGCCTCTATCAGCCATCTTTCAAAAACCACAAAACACAACAACACATAACATATACTGTATAATTCATGATCAACACACTGTAGCTAGTTTGCTCTCTAGCTTTCAGGGTTGAACTTGGCAGATGCGGATAACAAATCCTTAAAACGTTACTGTCGTATTAACCCTAAGTGCCAAACATATCCCATTAGACGGATGGATAATCATTGAAGATAGGTGTACTATAATAAACAAATGCTTCAAATCAGGAGATGTACAAGACTTTGTTTATTATAATGTTTTCAAAAGGATTTCCTCAACGTTTTGCGTACGTTTCAGCCTCTATTATTTCAATAGGGACAGTAAGGTCGAAACCAATTACATTATTTACACATTGACAGTGGTTAATAAATGACAGACAGCCAATGGCCTTGACAGAACCCGCCATGAGAAATCAGCTAGACTTGTTGAAACCATTACGCATCTGTGGAAAAACCCTGTTTCATTGCTTCAAAAATATCATGTTAGATTCTTTACACTCATAGAATAAGAGAGACAACGTTCTTATGGAAAACCTGAAACAGTAAACTGTTTTCGATGAATAATTCAAGCTTCTTAAAATAGTCATTCATGATATTTTCTTCAAGGATTTTAAACAAAGTAACTGTGTGACTTTTGCTTCAGTACTTCTTTAACCATTAGTCACTGACTCTAGCAGGATAGAATTCCCCGAAGAGATTTCCTGTTAACAATATGACCACATTAACAAGTCAGGGAACAGTCATTCTCCCAGCCATAAACAGTAAAATAAACAGTGACCCTGAACGTCAGACTGTGTAATGGGATGACAGTCTAAATGCAAAATTAAGACATAAAAGTTGTTATCTCGTTAAAATATAAGCTACACTTTCACTCCTGTGAGACCATCTGAAGGGAACCTGTGAACTGAGCAACAATGTTGCTATCAAAATGGATTGCCAATCCAATTAAGGGGGAACATTAAAGTGCAATGTACTGGTGATGATGATAGAATGAGCCTTCACTGACACACATGCAGTACTGAGTACAGCAACACAGGCTCTCCCTCTGGCTAAGTCTGGGAACTCTCTCACAGTCACGTGTTATAGCACAGTTTACTTTACCACACTCACTGGAGTATTTGTCCTTTGGGGTTAATATACAAGCACACAACCAAATAATGATTAACAAGATTCCCATAGCCTCCTTTCCTCTCGGACTGAAGAGTTGGGATTCTTCCTCCTAATTAGCACAAAGTCAAGTCCAGCTAGGGAGTGTAGTTCTGGAGAACCTATTATACATTCCAGCAAAGATAAGGAAAAGTGAAATAAATACTGTCCTTCAGTAGAGGCGAAGACATTGTAATATTTACAAGGACGTCTCATATGAGACTTGAGTCTCACACAATGGATAAAAAGTGCATGATACACCTATCTAGGACTGCAGTAGCAAATTACCCTGTAGTGTGTTAATGTATTCATTATGAGCAAGAAGTTCAAATGATTTGTGATGTTCTGAGTCAGAAATGGGATGTAAAGCCTAAAAATATATTCCATCAAACAATACACTACTGTATCTATCTGCTGGGTCATGAAGTGAGGCATGTGATTAAGTCAGTTGTTAGATATGGACTACTTACCATGTAATTTCTGATTGACCTCCACTGTTCATACTTACTATGGCAAAACACAGACACGATTTGATTTATCATACAATACCAGCTGCTGTTCATTCAGATTGTGGATTCAGAGATGATGAGATACAACACAAAGAAGGGAACTGGAAGAAAGAAGATAAGATCATAAAATTGCTTGACTCACAATTTCCCACTTTCATGTCAAGTGACTGTGGAGCTGTGAGCATCAGATTAATTGTAAATGGAGGTTCTGATGACTGCTTTGAGTGGAGACAACTGGACTATATTTCATATGGCGTCATTACCTCTTTTTACACCACTTTATGTGAGGATAATTTCCTATTCAGAAATATCACAAACTGTCCAATATTACTTATAAAGCAAGTATAAAGCAACACATTACTTGTCAATTGAATTATGGGGCTACCGAGGCCTAGTCAGTAAAATGTACAAAAACAAGCGGGGAAATAGAAACAGACAAAAAACGACATGGGGCAAAGAGATATTTAGATGTCAAAATACAGTAACTTAACATCTGAAGGGTTATGATAGAGCGCGCATATATCACATTTGCATGCGCCAATCTAAATTCTGCTTGCAACTGTCTTGCTTTGCAGTTATATATTCAGCAATTGTAGCTAGTGTAATAGCTAATGAGAAGAATAGTAGAGCACATTATTCAAGCTAGTGGTAAGTGAATTTCAAACCAAAACCATATTCTCTACAATATTTGTTTTACAGGGTGAACGCTAGTAATTAGGTAGATAGTTGCATCATGTCAAATGGACCAGGGCTAACGTTAGCTAGCTAGTAGCTCAACTACATTACAGCATGTTTCTGACCTTTTCAAAATAGTTGTCAGAAATGTAATGGTAGTTTTCTGTAGGCTATTTAGCTTCATTATGCCGCATTCACGTGAACAACTCATCAGATGGCATGCAAAAGATCTTGGCTAGCTAGCTCGTTTGAAAAACATGCATTCGTGTCCAAATACAGCGCTTAACGGACTCAAACATTCATAGTTTGACTCTTTGTGATATTACTAAACATTTCCTGAGAATAAAGTTGCAAATGACTTACAGTTTTGTTGTTTTAGTTAAGACTAGTCAGGAGGGCTATAGTAACATACAGTTTGGCCTTGATATTTCAACTTTCGGCGCCATTGAAAACAGCACCCGTTCAATATCCGTCAGTCGTTTTGTGCCTGGGTTTTGTGTCTTTGTTTATGCCATGGCAATCATGGATTAACAGGTAGGGACTGCTAAAACAACTTTGGAGGTTATGATTATACTAGTGTAACAGTATAGCTTCCGTTCCTCTCCTCGCCCTAACCTGGACTCGAACCAGTGACCCTCTGCACATATCAACCACAGTCACTCACGAAGCATCGTTACCCATCGCGCCACAAAAGCCGCTGCAAGGGGAACAACCACTTCTAGGTCTCAGAGCGAGTGATGTCACCGATTGAAACACTATTAGCGCGCACCACCACTAGCTAGCCATTTCACATCGGCCACACTAGCTAGCAATGCATACCAATATTGTGGATCATGAGTGAAGCCTTTAAAGTGATTTTTGGATGTGGGTCATGAACTGATCACATTTGAAACTCATGATCCACAATATTCTCTGTACTCTAAGGTCACTGATTGAATGGATAAAGAAATATCTTGCATGTCATACTTTCCCTTCCCTTTGGAACCCTCAAGCACTTTTATTTTCTCCAACAGGCCAGTCTCTCCATATCTTAATAATGTAATTGAAACGTTACTTACTACCAAAGACTAGGTCTATAGGACGTCTTTGGTTCTACAAGGTGACACCAAAGACTTATCATTCAACTTATCATTCAATTGCTTCACAAGGCTGATGGGACTCCAAAGCAAGCAGAGGATGTAATGTTGTTCTGCCACTATGTCTGAGGTGAGGATGATGGAGATGTGATAAAGAAGATGCATGGAGGACTTCCTGCTGTAATTTTTCCTGTATTTGTAGCCAATCAGGTCCACAGAAAACCTCAGGTGGTAGAGTAAAGCCCATCTACAATACATCATTTTAGTACTGATATGTTATGCTGACTGTAAATGTGTAAGCTACTCCTTATTATGTTTTACCATGATTAAACTATATGTATTTATCAGTCATTTGTTAAAATGTAAAGCTTATTTTGACAAATTATAGCTTTTGACAAATATAGACTGCTCCAGTCTGTGAAATTATTGTCAGTGTTGCTGTGTTTTGTTTGAAACGACTTTGATCATGAAATGGAAAGACTGACATCCGTGTTTGATCCTGAACCCACTCTTCCTCATCAGTGCTTTTCCTCTCGATCGGAATTCTCACATTATTGTGTAATAATTTGGCACATAGGACCCTGCTGTGGGTTTCTGGATTATGACAATTTACCTGTGTTTCATAGGTGCGGGTATAAGGAGCCGTTCTTCTTCCATGCCCATACTTGGAGCGAGCGGATGGGCGAGGTCACTCCCCAGAAACTACCTGCTGAAGCTCATTTCTCACTTAACCAACAACCAAGAAAGCACACGTTTGAAAAATAGACTTTTCTCCTCTACGCGTAAAGGGATTACTTTTTACTGTTGGTGGAACGACTATCCAAAATAAATGGGGGCATTTTGGTTCGTGGAGTTGGGCGTATTAATATTATTTCTCCAGGTAAG
Source organism: Salvelinus alpinus (assembly GCF_045679555.1). Taxonomy (NCBI): domain Eukaryota; kingdom Metazoa; phylum Chordata; class Actinopteri; order Salmoniformes; family Salmonidae; genus Salvelinus; species Salvelinus alpinus. The sequence continues at coordinate 32,616,928 of NC_092090.1, forward strand.
ATTATTATTTTTTTCACTCTTAAAGTAACACGCAATGTAGGCACGCCATTTACCTGGGAATACGTTGGCTAGTATAGTTTGAACCAGTAACATTATATGGTTCCGCCTACAGGTCTTATTTAAAAACGTATTTATGATAAGTTTTCATGATTTGTCGGGTGTTTTTGTGTTCGCCAGCGTTGCGTTTTGTCGGTTATTTGCTTAATTACCAGGTTAACGCACCCGGATATGTTATTATTCGGAGCTTTTATTATACATATGCCACATTAATCACAATAGTAGTGAGTGGTCATTATGATAGTATAAATGCATTTCTATGGTAATCTGGTGAATATTTATTTCATGACCTTGTGCAGTTGATTTATAAATAATACAATTTACTTATTTCCTTTTGTAAGGCTTTCAAACCAGGGTCGTCGGAGTCAAAATGTCTACCAGGTTTCAATTCAGAAATATACATTTTCAAAGTGGAAAGAAATCACTTACAAAGTGGCCGGAGACTAGGAAAAGGTAAGAACTAACTAATGGTAGCTTCCTCGCTGTCAAACATTTTTGCCCGGTCATACGCTAACGCCGTGTTAAAAACAACTGGGAAATATCGGACTTCAATGCGTTCAAAGCAAGGGGGGGAAAACGAGCCCCGACTGTGAAATATCTATTTGAAATGTCTTCCGACTCAAAATTCCAATTCGGGCCTCTTTCAAGAGCTCCGACCTGAAGATCACTGGCGCCATGATTTGACCTCGTATTTTTCCGAGTCCCAGTTGTTTTGAACGCTGCATAAGACCTAAGAATTTTAAATGAGTGTCATCACTTCAGAATACATTTTAGTTTCATTCACACCAGAGAGTGTTCTGCTTTGAATATTTCAGTACACATTGATAAATGTGTATCCATGGTTCAATTTGTCAGAAGTGGTTAAATTGGAAGTATTGTGTTTAAAGATTTGTTCAGTTGCCCCAGAGAGCCTTGTGATTCCTAATCACAGCTGTTTATTGTACAGACAAACCACTGAGCACACATTGTTTTTAGGTTCTTTCAGGTTTTGCTATGATTGTGGGCCTTGTCTTTGGCTTCTCTATGAAATTACACTGTGATTCACAAAATAAATTTAGAGCAATTTGGTGAGTGAACTTGCTGACAACAATTGATTTTCGATTTGGTGTGTCCAATTATTGTCAGCTGTTTAACAGCACAACATAGAAATACAAGGCTGATTAGTTATCATACTCAAGTGTTGCTTTGTTTCTATGTAAAGAATTGACTCATGTGTCTGGGACCGCCAGTAACTCCCTTTGATAGCCTTTGTAACTGTTTGAGGTGCGGCTGGCAAGACGACCCTGTACATTACTTGGCAAATATGGCATGGAACTTTTCTCAGTCATAGTTTGTTTACAATAGCGTTGTGGTGTTTTCTGTCCCGCATTGGGGCTAATGGAGGGATTTGTCACACCTTTACTTTGCTAAGAAAGTAGTGTCACTTACAATTGTGTGACCAACTTAGTATGCTAGATTTGTATTGTTATGTCTTTTAATTATGCTTCAAACAAGTTGTGACTTAATTGAAGGCTGTTTTGTCATTGTAAGGAGGTTGACCAGACTGAGTGAGCTCATCGATGAGACATGCTAAATATCTGGTTGTTTAACTGGGCGTGTAGGCACAAGATCCGATCAGTAGAGTAAAACTGGTTAGACTTCCTGGAACAACCATTAGGCCGGCCTAGATTCCTCTGAGTGACTTCTGACATTGCTTGATTGTCATTCGCGTCAACTGACAGCATTTTACAAATGAATAATGCATATCAATAGGAAATGAGAAATGATGCCTCAATCAATCCCTTTTGTGTAGCAACCTATCGTTAAGTTCTTAATTGAAACATGCAACATTAGCAAGCCTATCATCTCATAGCAAAAAAGGCTATTATTGAACATGTAACTCCTGTAATGAAGCAGCCAATGTAAATTGTCATTTTCAAAAAATGACAATTGCAATTCGCAGGAAAAACTCATTCTAAACAGTGCACCTGATGCGAGCAATTCCATATGGGACCGAGATGATCATCTGTTAAATCTTTAGATTTCCCCTTTCTAAGTTTAACAACTAGTATGGGTTCACTAATATGACTAGGATTGTGCCTTTTGGATTCTCGACAAAGAAAGTTGATATGAAAACCAATAGAACAGGAGAGAAAGGCTGGTTTCAATGGCATATGAGGAAGTCTTTGTGAAATAATTGCCTCCACGTTTCTATGGTGGGACTTTGGCTAGGCTACTTTGAAACAAGCTAAGACATGGCTCATAATATGAAGAATGCTAAGATGGCTGATGTTTTACATGCTCCTGACCAATTGTGCTATTTTGAATCGTTTTTTTTTGCGTGTAACTTATTTTGAACATGATGTTGCTGCTACTGTCTCTTATGACCGAAAATAACTTCTGGACTTCAGAACAGGTATTACTCACCATGAACTGGAAGAAGCTTTTTCCTTTAATGAGTCCGAGAAGGATATACTGTTCTCTAGTGGGAACAGGCACAGGTAGGTAGCCCAGTGGTTAGTGTTGGGCCAGTAACCAAAATGTTGCTAGATCAAATCCCCAAGCTGACAAGGTAAAAATCTGTCGTTCTAACCCTGAACAAGGCAGTTAACCCATGGTTCCTATGCCGTCATTGTAAATAACAATGACTAACTGACTTACCTAGTTAAATATATTTTAAAAATCCCCGTCATTTGCGTGAAGAAGAGAGGGTGTGGATCGAGCTGCGTTCTGAGAATCCGCAGGCGAGTGTAAACTGCCATCTGTTCTACTGGCTAACATGCAATTATTGGAAAATAAAATTGAAGACCTATGATTATCCTACCATCGGGACATTAAGAACTGTAATATGTTATGTTTCACCGAGTCGTGGCTGAACGGCAACACGGATCATCTAGAGCTGGCGTGATTTTCCATGCACCGGCAGAACAGAGATGCTACGATGGTTGAGGGTGTGTGTCTTTTTGTCAATAACAGCTGGTGCACGATGTCTGATATTAAACAAGTCTGAGGTGGAGTACCTTAGTGTGGTATACAAGTTATATCTACCAAGAGTTCTCACCTATATTATTCGTAGCTGTCTACTTACCACCACAGACCGATGCTGGCACTAAGACTGCGCTCAACCAACTCTATAAGACCATAAGCAAACAAGAAAATACTCAGCCAGAAGCGGTGCTCCTAGTGGCCGGGGACTTTAATGCAAGCAAACTTAAATCATTTTTACCAGCATGTCACATGTGCAACCAGGGGGGAAAAAATCCTAGACCACCTTTACTCCACACACAGAGATGGATACCAAGCTCCCCCCCACCTTCCATTTGACAAATCTGACTATAGTTCTATCCTCCTGATTCCTGCTTAAAAGCAAAAACTAAAGCAGGAAGTACCAGTGACTTGCTAAATACGGAAGTGGTCAGGTGATGCGGATGCTACGCTACAGGACTGTTTTGCTAGCACAGACTGGAATATGTTCAGGGATTCATCCAATGGCATTGAGTACCTCAGTCATTGGCTTCATCAATAAGTGCATCGATGTCGTCCCCACGGTGACTGTACGTACATATCCCAACCAGAAGCCATGGATTACAGGCAACATCCGCATCAAGCTAAAGGCTAGAGCTGCAGCTTTCAAGGAGCAGGACACTAATCCGGATGCTTATAAGAAATCCCGCTATGCCCAGAGACGAACCATCAAACAAGGAAAGTGTCAATACAGGATTAAGATTGATTCCTACTACACCGGCTCTGACGCTCGTCGGATGTGGCAGGGCTTGAGAACTATTACGGACTACAAAGGGAAACCCAGACGCGAGCTGCCCAGTGACTCGAGCATACCAGACGAACTAAATGCCCTTTGTGCTCGCTTCGAGGTAAACAACACTGAAGCATGCACGAGAGCACCAGCTGTTCTGGATGACTAACGCTTTCGGTAGCCGAAGTGAGCAAGACCTTTGCAGGTCAACGTTCACAAAGCCGCGGGGCCAGACTGATTACCAGGACGTGTACTCAAAGCATGCGCGGACCAACTGTCAAGTGTCTTCACTGACATTTTCAACCTCTCCCTGACTGAGTCTGTAATACCTACATGTTTCAAGCAGACCACCATAGTCCCTGTGCCCAAGGAAGCGAAGGTAACCTGCCTAAATGATTATTGCCCGTAGCAGTCGTTAGCCATGAAGTGCTTTGAAAGGCTGGTCATGGCTCGCATCAACAGCATCTTCCCGGTTACCCTAGACCCACTCCAATTCGCATACCACTCCAACAGATGCAATCACACTCCACAGTCGCTTTCCCACCTGGACAAAAGGAACACCTATGTGAGAATGCTGTTCACTGACTACAGCTCAGCGTTCAACACCATAGTGCCCAGAAAGCTCATCACTAAGCTAAGGACCCTGGGACTAAACCTCTCCCTCTGCAACTGGATCCTGGACTTCCTGAATGGCCGCCCCCAGGTGATAAGAGTAGGCAACAACACATCTGCCATGCTGATCCTCAACACTGGGGCCCCTCAGGGGTGTGTACTTAGTCCACTCCACTCCAACACCATTAAGTTTGCTGATGACACAAGTGGTAGGCCTGATCACCGACAACGATGAGACAACCTATAGGGAGGTCAGTGAACTGCCTATGTGGTGCCAGGACAACAACCTCCCCCTCAATGTGAGCGAGACAAAGGAGCTGATCAGGAAAAGGCGGGCCGAACAGGCCCCCATCAACATCTACAGGGCTGTAGTGGAGCGGGTTGAAAGCTTCAAGTTCCCTGGTGTCCACATCACCAACAAACTATCATGGTCCAAACACACCAAGACAGTTGTGAGGAGGGCACGACAAAACCTTTCCCCCTCAGGAGACAGAGAAGATTTGGCATGGGTCCCCAGATCCTCAAAGATCTTCAGCTGCACCGTTGAGAGCATCCTGACTGGTTGCATCACCGCCTGGTATGACAACTGCTTGACCGTAAGGCGCTACAGAGGATAGTGCGTATGGCCCAGTACATCACTGCGTCCAAGCTTCCTGCCATCCAGGACCAGAGGAAAGCCCTAGAAATTATCAGACTCCAGTCACCTAACTCCTGGACTTTTCTCTGCTACCGCATGGCAAGTGGTACCGGAGCACCAAGTCTTGGACCAAAAGGCTCCTTAACAGCTTCTACCCCTAAGCCATTAGTCCAGTTGACATTTGATTTATTGTTTAGCAGTCTATTATATTGACCCCCCCCCAATCCATTTGTTTTGTGTACTGCTGCTACTCGCTCTTTTATATCTATGCATTGTCACTTCACCCCTACCTACATGTACAAATTACCTCAACTAACCTGTACCCCCGCACACTGACTCGGTACCGGTACCCCCTCTATATAGCCTCGTTATTGTGCTCATATTACAAAGTGGTGGGGATGTGTGGTAGCCTGCCTACCTTGCCTATGCACTCGAATGGCGACTGCATAGGCAATAGAAAGCTTGGATCCTGTTTTTAATCGTGTCCATCAAACAATGTTTTTTATTGCGCGATTGCGTTTAGAATTGTTGTGCAATGACTAGGCACATGTAGCATTCAGCTGTATTGCTGTCTGACAGGTGATATTTCCTCTCAAACTAGGATATATGCTGTGTGCGTGATCAATTTTATAGACTGTAGATGCATGCCAACTTATGAGAACACACCAGCGCCAATTTACGCTGAACAAAAATATAAACACAACATGGAACAATTTCAAATATTTTACTGAGTTAGAGTTCATATAACGAAGTCAGTCAATTGAAATAATTTCATTAGGCCCTAATGACTGGGAGTACAGATACTGTTATATAAAAAAATATATATACACTTTTAAGGTATTGATCAGACAACCAGTCAGACAAACCTTTTAGAATGTCTTATAAATCCAACATATACACTACCGTTCAAAAGTTTGGGGTCACTTAGAAATGTCCTTGTTTTTGAAAGGAAAGCACTTTCCTTTTTTTTGTCCATTAAAATAACATCAAATTGATCAGAAATACAGTGTAGATGTTGTAAATGACTATTGTAGCTGGAAACTTAAAAAAAAAAAAAAATTATCCATATTTTATGGGATATCTACGTAGGTGTACAGAGGCACATTATCAGCAACCATCAGTCCTGTGTTCCAATGGCACGTTGTGTTAGCTAATCCAAGTTGATCATTTTAAAAGGCTAATTGATCATTAGAAAACCATTCTGCAATTATGTTAGCACAGCTGAAAACTGTTCTGATTTAAAGAAGCAATTAAACTGGCCTTCTTTAGACTAGTTCAGTGTCTGGAGCATCAGCATTTGTGTGTACGATTACAGTCTCAAAATGACTAGAAACAAAGCACTTTCTTCTGAAGCTCGTTAGTCTATTCTTGTTCTGAGAAATGAAGACTATTACACGCAAGAAATGTCCAAGAAACTAAAGATCTCGTACAACGCTGTGTATTGCTCCCTTCACAGAACAGCGCAAACTGGCTCTAACCAGAATAAAAAGAGTGGGAGGCCCCGGTACACAACTGAGCAAGAGGACAAGTACATTAGTGTCTAGTTTGAGAAACAGACACCTCACAAGTCCTCACCTGGCAGCTTCATTAAATAGTACCCGCAAAACACCAGTCTCAATCTCAACAGTGAAGAGGCAACTCTGGGATGCTGGCCTAGATTGTGCTTAATTTGCACATCTCCCCTCCGAGAATTCACGAACGGGCATTCGACTGTAAAGCTACTCCAGTACTTTTCTCAGTGTAGTCTATTTTTCTCTGGGGGAAAAATGCAAGATTGACTTCAAGCAAAACAGTAGGAAATGTAGCATTCGAAATATGATGGCCATGCATTGTTTTTGCCAAAAAGTTCACTAAGCTCATTTACTTATATGGCTGCTAGCCAAATAGCGTTGCACTTTGTCATCTGAAAATAAAGCCATTCTTTGCCAAATGTGACGCTGTGTTTTGTGTGAATGAAAACCATAGTTACACGTCCCCGATCACTCCATTGAAGCCAAAAAACACGACTTCCAATATAAAACGCAGGTGACGTGGTTTAAAATGCAGATTTCTGAACTCTAAATGGACCCCTGACGCGACTATAGGCTATTGAATATTTGAAAAAGTCGCAAAAAAGCTTACCTCAGGCTGCACATGCTGTTCTCTCTATCATATTTTCACCCTTCAGACTATTCTCAATTTAATCTTGTCTGTACTATGTCAAATTTGTTTTGATTTTATAATGGTTCATTATCAAATTGGCAGGGGGGAAATTACATGGTTTCCATATGCACTTGAATAGCGACTGGAGGCCACTTTCTTGCAGTTTGTTTTTCACTCCAGCCAGGTAGTCTACTCCGGTTTAACATGCAGCTGGTGGCCACACCAGATATTGACTGTTGCTTTTGATTTTTGAACCCCCCCTTTGTTCAGGGACACATTCTATTTCTGTTACACACATGTCTGTGGAACTTGTTCAATTTGTCTGTTGTTGAATCTTAATGTTCATAAATATTTACACATGTTAAGTGTGCTGACAATAAACGCAGTTCACAGTGAGTGGATGTTTCTTTTTTTGCTGAGTTTATATGGGCTGCATGATCAGGGGTCTCAATTCAGAATTATGCATTTTTCACCATTTTTTTTTTATCTTGCTGTGTTTTGTAAATGCAGATAGAAAATTCTTGTTGTAATTTCTGCTCAGCATCAGACCACTCCAATGAGTTCACAAACGGTTATTTGACTGTGTAGCTACTTTTCTCCAGTTCTTTTCTCAGTGTAGCCTACTTTATCTTAAATGCAAGATTAACTTCAAGCAAAACATTAAACGTAGCCGGCTACATTCAATGATAAATATCTTATATATGATGGCCATGCATCGTCCTTGCTTTTTAATTGTAAGCTCATTTACTTATATGGCTGTTAGCCAAATAGCATTGCACTTCTGTTCTCATCTGATCAAAATGAAGCTATATTCTGTCGGGTGACACTGTTTTGTGTGAATGAAAACTATAGTTGCACGCCCCTGATCACTCTATTGTAGCAAAAACACAGACTTTCAATAAAATGCAGGTGACATGGTTTGAAATGCATTTCACATGGGATTGCATATAGAAATGTCTGGGTTTATAAGAACAATAGTTTCACTCTGCAGCAGTCACTGTTTGAGGAGCATGCATCCTTTTGCTGTGCGACAGGTGATATTCTGCCCAAACTCTATGCCATGGGCTCTCCAACCCAGCTCCTGCAGCTACCCAGTGCTTAATTTGGGAAACAAAGTGAAATCTGTTTGGGAACATCGACAGTAACATGTTTTCACAAAACATATATCATTAAACTGTTGACAGGGGAGGAGATGGAAATGCACGGTGGTGAGATTCTGTAGCTAAAGTTTGTCAGCCTATTAATTATGAAAATGCCCTGTTACAAGGCTATTCATCACCTAAGCCTATACATTCTCTCCTTGAGTCATGGATAGAACATTTGGAGTGTAGCATAATGGAACAGTCCATCCAGTTTGCATAATAATACAGTCCACACTCAAAGGCAATTACTAGAATTTGTTTAATTGGAGTATAGCCTAGCTAGACTAATTGTGTCCACAAGACATTTTCAGTTTATATGGTCAGTAGGCTATACCTAGGGCTGTTGTGGTTACGGTATTACTGCCACACCGGCAGTAATGAGGCATGACCGCAGTCATATACCACCTGACCGTTGAGTCACGGCAATCTCCATTTATTCCCCTCCTGTTCACCATGATTGCGTGGCCAACCACATCAAGTTTGCAGATGACACAAGTGTTAGGCCTGATTTACCACCAACAACGATGAGACAGCCAGTTGTAAAACAAATGTTTTTGTTAGGTGGCCTGATTTTTTTCTTTATTTGTTGTTCTGGACTTCAGCTTTACCACCTACATCTTTCTTTAATTTGTTCAAATCTTTGACGGCCACCATCTTGCCTAAAGAGTGGTAGTCGCTGTACCTCTACCTACCTGATTCTCTAGTACCTAACTATCAATAGAATGAGCAGAAAGCAGAAGTGGGTACTGTGACATACATCCAGTTCAGTTTTACTTCTGAACCACACTTCCATATCTTTTTTTATTTTTTTATTTTACCGTTATTTTACCAGGTAAGTTGACTGAGAACACGTTCTCATTTGCAGCAACGACCTGGGGAATAGTTACAGGGGAGAGGAGGGGGATGAATGAGCCAATTGTAAACTTTCTCAACCACACATTTCTTGTTTTGTGTCATTGCACAATTTCTGCATAACATTTAGCCAGTTCATTAGGCTGGAAAGAGGTGTATTGATTTGGGGTTTCTAAATCATACTCAATCAACTTTTGTAAGCTAATAGGAGCATAATGAGACATTCAGACCTCTTTGTATAGCTAGGCCTATGCCTCAGGATGTTTCTAGTAGTCATGTGAAACCAGATGTTGCTGCCTGCCTGTCCTTGAGTCTCAACCCAGGGCTGGGCAAGTCAACCCTACTCTCTGTCCACACAGGATGATTCTAGTAGACTACTTGTATACCATGACAGCTTAATCTCTACCTGGTATATTGTTCTAAGTTGCACAGTACTAGTTATACATGTCATGTTAATAATTACATGAGGATATGGGTCAATTTACTCCTTTGCAAGACTGACATGTTGTGGGTTTTTACATTGTGCAAATAATAAGCCCTGCATAATGTCTTTGCAGCAGATCAGAACTGCGATCATGAGGCGACTAGGCCTAGGTTTCTTTTAGGCCATTTTGCTGCTTTGTTACTATGACCAGTATTCCATTTATACATTTTCTGAGAGTCTGTGGTGGCTCTTTGTCAGTTCATCAAGAACCCACTGATGTTATAAATTTGAGATTGTGATGGTGCTTTAAATCTATTCCTGTTACTGAAGTGCTTCCAATGGTTTCTTTTTAAGCCCACATATTACTTTTAAAATATCCTCTGACCACCTTTCTCTTTGACCTTGCAGTGGTTTTTGATGACTGCACCAGCCGTACCAGCTTTCTCTTTCACTCCGAGGATTCACGCTTCAAAGTAGATGGCGACGGGACGCTGAAACTGAAGAGGGGGCTGACTCTGCATAATGGACATAAGGAGTTCTATGTCTCTACCCAGTCCAAGGGCAAGAAGATCACAGTTCCAGTCAGAGTGCTGCATGAGGCAGGACATGGCCACCACCACAATCACCATGAGGTGACCACCCAGCCCAAGGTATATGACTGGTTAAATTAATGAGACTATGGTGTCCTCTAGTGGATAGATGGGCAACTGCGTCTCGAAGTGTTTCAATGACATGTATAGCTGGAAATATTCTGTAATTGAAACAGATTTCTTTTCCCAGGTCAATTGAAGTTTGATGGCAGTTTCTGTAAAATGCTCTATGTATTTGGGTGCTTGTAAAACCATGGACTTCATATTTCATGGTTTTTGTTTCAATTCCACAGCCAGGAGCAAGTCTGTCTCTACCTGTTCTGAACTTCCCCAAGTCTTCAGGAGGTCTGAAAAGAAGGAAAAGGGACTGGGTCATTCCTCCCATCAACTTCCCAGAGAATGACCGAGGTCCGTTCCCCAAGAATATGGTGCAGGTAAGTGTCTTGTAGGTTAAGGATTGTTTTTCCATGACTTTAATATCAGTGTTGGACATTTCGTCAGTGATGTGAATTCTATTATCCTTGTAAACCAGATCAGGTCCAACAATGATAAAGAGGTGAAGATCCAGTACAGCATCACTGGCGCTGGGGCAGACCTACCTCCTGTGGGACTCTTCACTGTGGACAAAAACTCTGGAACTCTCTATGTGACCCAGCCTTTGGACAGGGAGAAAAAAGACCAATACGTTGTACGGTTTGCGTATCCTAATTTTCTTCCCTTGACTTAATTGAAAACTGATTTATATGTAGTTTTAAACTAATGTTTGTCGTTACTTTTCTCTCTAGCTCCTAGCCCATGCTGTTGCAGTGGGTGCAGGTACAGCTGAGGATCCCATGGAGATCATTGTGAAAGTCATTGATATGAATGACAACAAACCTGTATTTACCCAAGATCCGTTTACGGGAACAGTCCCTGAGGCATCAAAACCAGGTATGTTGTTCACACACACTCAGTATTTACGATGCTTAACAATGTTTTTTAAGGAAAATTATGCTAGGACGATTCAGAAGAAAAAAAATCTCACTCTGTTCAGGTGACGAGGTCATGCAGATAACGGCCACTGATGCTGATGAGGAGGGCACTGACAATTCTGATGTCAGATACACCATTATCCGTCAGGAGCCTCCACTACCAAGCCCCAACATGTTTGTCATCAACCCTGTGACTGGAGGGATTCGGGTTAACGCACCTGGGTTGGACAGAGAGGTTGTTCTCTTTTCAAATCAATAGTCTTGTCGATCATTTATTCATTGTGTACATTCTACATGCATTACATTTGTGGTTCTGATTTAATTTACAAAATTTGTTTCAGAAATTTACCAAATATACTTTGGAAATCCAAGCTGCCGATATGATGGGAAATGGCCTTACCAGCTTTGGCAAAGCCATCATTACAGTAACGGACAGCAATGACAACGCGCCACAGTTTGTGACGCCTTCGGTAAGCACATTTCTGAAGGCAAAATTTAAAATTGCAGCCGTACAACCGTTTTAACACAATGGAATTACCCTTTGTTGCTTTATAATCATGCTTCTCTCCTTTGCAGTACACCGTGTCAGTCCCAGAGAATAAAGTGGATGCCTTGGTGGTGAAAATGCCAGTGACTGATGGAGATGAGCCTCACTCCTCTGCCTGGGCCACCACCTACAAGATAGTTGACGGGGACCCTCAAGGCCTTTTCAGTGTGAGCACAGGCCCTAGCAAGCTGGAGGGCATCATTATGACAGCTAAGGTATGTTGAAATCCTCTCCTATAGATATATTTGAGCTGCTACACTGGAGGTGTAGCGAAAGCGGCCTGTCAATGTAGCTTTTTAGCTGCTACTCTGGAATGGTATCCTGGAGGAAGCAATTTGCACTCCCCTTCATATTTATTTTGACAGTGAAGCGAACTTTTAATTTGACTCTAAGGTTTTTGTAAATTAGAGATCCAATGTTTCATATGAGCCGACAGTACACAATATCACATTTTTATTTGACGTCGCGCCCAGATGCTCACGACTTTTGGCGGCAGTAAGAAAGCCATCGCCATCTGCGCCCGTTCGACTTGGCCTAGATTCACCTTTTTATTACTTCTTAAACAACGTTTTTGGGCTTCTCGTACACTTACAATGTTTTGATTTTTCCTTGAACAGTCACTAAGATTATATTTAGTTGTGAACTTTACAAAATAACAATTTTGGATGCAGCAGTTGTTAGCTAGAATACTTACGCTCTATGATAGGCTGTAGCAAAAGCTAGCCAAAGAGCCATTTTACTGGTTGAAGTGTTAAGTATAATGCCGTTGATTTGCAATGACACAAACATTATATTAAACAGGGCATTCATATGAGTCTTAAAATCCAATTTATTATCTATAAGTACTGTGAAATGCACTCATAAGGAGCATGTAAATATATGCTTTTTTTGCTGGAGTTCTATAAGGCCACCAACTTTCTTTGTATATTGCCCTCGTGCAGCAAACACAGGAAGAGGTCTATAGAAATGCATGGCAAATCATATATTGTCTCTTTTTTTATTGTAAATAAGAATATAATGTTTCTAAGCCCTTCTACATTTGTGTGTATGCTACCATTTTATTATGGATAATCATGAATGACTTGAATCACGATGAGTGAGAGTTCAAGGGATGAATTGCATACCCCCAAAAAAAAAATTTGGGAATGGTGAGAGGTTAGCATGTTTTGGGGGTATGAACTTTTTGCCTCCAACTTTCTCACTAATCATTATTCACGATTCATTCAGGATTATCCGTAATCATGGTAGCATCCACCTAATGTAAAGTTGTTCAGAAACATATTCTTAATTACAGTAAGTGATTCTTATTTACCATTAATTTCTATTGGGCACAACAAACTGAAAATGCATCCAAGTTTGTAGTTGCAAGCTTGACTTGGTCATGGTGTGTGAGGAATATGGAACCAAATACTCAACTTTGACTACTTTAATACTCTGTGAATTTGTAGAAATACCTATGACTAAGGGGGGGACAAGATGCATAAAGTGCTTTTATTTATAAATGGATATTTATGAAAATACCCTCAATAAAAAGTTACGTTTTGTACTGTTGCTTCATATGAAACATCTGATATAAAATCCTGGAGTAAGGAGCCAAATTAAACGTTTTGGCTACGCTGTCCAAGTAAATGTGTAGGGGGGAGTATGCTTGTAGATATAAACACCATTATCCTGATTCTATAAAGTGTGAAGGATTCCTATGCTGATGGGCTTTTCTGTTCTTTCAACACAGCCACTTGACTTTGAGAAGAACAACAAGTACACTCTGCTGGTCACTGTGCAGAATGAAGTCCCATTTGCAATCAGCCTGCCCACCTCCACTGCTACTGTTGTAGTGAATGTGGAGGATGTGAATGAAGCTCCAGTCTTCACCCCAGTGGAGAAGATTATCAGGAAACCTGAGGACCTCCCTGTTAACAGTGACCTGGTTCTGTACACAGCCACAGACCCAGACACTGCAAGGAGTCAGAAAGTCACGTAAGATTAGAACTACATTTACAATTATGTTTTGTAAGATTTGAAGAGGGGGACATTTCTTTTCAAGTGATGACTGTACAGGTTGTAAGCAATGCTCTTTTTTTTAAACTTTTTTTTTTACATTTACTACACAGATACAAGATACGCAATGATCCTGCTGGATGGCTAAGTATTAACAAAGACACTGGGCTGATCAAAGTCAAGAGCCTCATGGACAGAGAATCCACTTTTGTCCAAGACAACAAATACTCTGTTATTGTTCTGGGCATTGACAACGGTATTTAAATGTTCCCTTTTTCTAATGTTAATATTAAAAAAATTGTAAAAGACCACACCCTAAACTTGACCCTTTGAGTGACAGTGCTCTAATTTGGATATGCAGATGAAATCCCGGCAACTGGCACTGGCACCCTTATCATAGAGCTGGATGATGTGAATGATAATGCTCCAACCATCGACGAGAGTGTGATCACGGTCTGCAACAAGGAGTCCTCCCCACAGCTGCTGTCAGTCACTGATAAAGACAGCGCGGGCTTTGCTGCTCCATACACCGTACAGCTTCAGGGGTCGTCCAAATCTAACTGGACTGCCAGAATGAACGACACAAGTATGCATTGATTTTTCCCAGAACTACAGTACTATTCCCCGTTTTAAAACAATTGTGTTAAATGTTACCCGTTTCATTTCAGAGACTGGCATTATCCTGACTCTGAAGACTATGTTGGACAGTGGAGATTACACGGTTGTCCTGAGAGTGTCTGACAACCAAGGCCTATACCATGACAGCACCGTCCAGGCCTCCGTGTGTGACTGCAAAGGAGCGGATGTCCAGTGCAGCAATAAAACTACAGCAGGCTTCGGCATCCCTAGCATTCTGGGAATTCTAGGAGCAGTGTTACTACTCCTATGTAAGTTGTTCATTTGTTTAACCCGGCACTAAAGTGTTTAGTCAGTGCTGTCCTCGAAGCGTACGTATGTAATTGTTAATACACAGTGAAGTGCTAGTGTGTTAAGGCCCTGTGTTTATGTTGTGCTCCAGTGTTGTCTCTTCTGCTGCTCATGTTCCTGAGGAAGAGAGGTGGTGAGAAGAAGGAGCCTCTGCTGCAGGAGGACGATGTCAGGGACAACATCTACTACTATGACGAGGAGGGAGGTGGCGAGGATGACCAGGTGAGGGGAGCGCTCACCAGACTAGCTCAGAACAAGCCTACTAGGCTAGGGTTCCCCAAATGTCTCATTGTTTTTCGACAGAACAAACAGAACATACTGTCAGCTTGACACGTGTATGGCCCTGGATAAGCTCTCACAATATTAGTATTTATTAAATGCAGTCATATAGGCCACTAAGTTACTTATTCAATTAGAAGTTGCATTTCCCCTCTGACACAATCTTGTGAATGTCGGGTTTGATGGATTAATGTGATTTTGATGTGCAGGCAGTCCTCGATTGACTTTGTGAAAAGCCGGTTCTTGTCGTGAGTATATTGCGTTCATAGAGGAAAATGAGGACTCTCTGGTTTAAGTCGTTCTAAACATTGTTAGCAGAAAAAAATGCAAGTTTCTTTATTGTGCTGTATTCCTCTGAGCGTGCCATCTAAAATGCACACAGGGACTCGGCACTCCTGAGCGCATCTCTTATTTGGCTCGATGTCTGGAATTCAATCAGCTCAGTTTGTTTTGTGGCCTCATCCAGCGAGGGTATCTTTTTTTTAGCAAGGGAGGAGAATTCTCCACCTGGGCTGACAGAGGATTACGTACAAACGCAATGATATCCTTTGGCATGCTGTAGTCTTCAAATCTGGTGGATAAGTTGTCTCTCAGCTGCTTGGTGAAAATCTTCCATCACCTCTGACAATGCTGCGGCCTGGTCCCTCTGCCTGTCGTGTCTTCAGTGTGCTGAAGTGCAGTAGCCTTCCAGATGACAAGTCCAAATCGAACAACTCAGGCTTCCCTAGTAAAGAACTCAAATTTCTCCATGTCCACGACTGTTTCCCACAGATATAACCCAATTTTAAGTTACAGAATATGTCCGCAAAAAGCTGCTTGCAGTTAACAATTCAATGTTTCTGCGTCTGGCTTCTATGGGGCGGAAGGGCACTGAAAGTTTTATGCTTATATTCATAATTACGTCTGAGATTTAATTATTTGCAAATAGCGATATTTTCATTGCAAATAAGACACACTGGCTTGGCATTGGGAAAAGAGAGAGAGATGAACGCATCTCTCTGTACATTCTTATCAACTTCGATTTTCATTAGCCGCCACCTTGATACTTTGAGAGCGACCTTTTTATCTTGCTATCAAGTAAATTGTTCTGAACAAATGTTAATGTTAAAAGTAGTGTAGGCTACGTAGACCTGTTTACCAATTAACGCACAGAAATGGACTAATTGAATAGAATGATTTTATGAGCTTAATCAGATCAATTATTGTCACTGAGTGATTGTCACACACGTACTAATCATGTGTTAAATTTGTTGTGTAGGCCAATTAATTGTGCTAATATATTTACTATGTTCTGGCCCGCCGACTGTTGACTCAGAAAAAAATTGTCCCGAGACCAAACCTGGTTGACGAACCCTGGACTAGGCTTTCCCAAGGGTCAATTTTTTTGGGGGGTTGTGATGTACATGTTATTGCAAACCATTGCATCTGTTACTCAATGTTTTTATGTTTCTATGTTTTCTGGTCTTGTAATATAATACATGTCTGTACATCTTTCCACCTTCAGGATTTCGACTTGAGCGTTCTGCACAAAGGTCTGGATAACCGTCCTGATGTTTTCCGGAATGACATCGCTCCAACCATGGCCCGGCCAGAGTATCGCCCACGACCCGCCAACCCAGCTGACATAGGCAACTTCATTGATGATGTGAGTAGTCTTGAACTGATTTATACTTTGAGTAGAATGCACAGTTAAGGTCATATCTAGGTCATCTGGAGATTATTTGTCATGGAAATAACTGGATTTGACATGGATAATGTCAGTTTGCATGTTTAGAATTTGTGCTGTATAGTCACCAAGGTGGTAAAATGTAATCTTTCTGTTGACCAGAACCTGAAGGCAGCTGACAACGACCCCACTGCTCCTCCCTACGACTCCCTCCTGGTGTTTGACTATGAAGGAGGTGGCTCCGAGGCCGGTTCCCTCAGTTCCCTCAACTCCTCCAACTCAGGAGACGACCAGGACTACGATCTCCTTCAACAGTGGGGCCCGCGCTTCAAGAAGCTGTCTGACATGTACGGAGGAGGAGAGGATTGAGGAGTCAGTCAGCCACTAAACCTTTTTGCTTGGAAACTGTCCGGTTCTCCACACTTGGGTCTGTAGACTGAAGACATTTTCTTTATTTCCCCTTTTTATGTGTTTCGGGCACATCTACAGTTTGGCAATTTGATTTGTGCAGACATGGGATCATTTTAGAAAAAATGTGTTCAATGCTCGTCTTCAGCATGGGGAGGGTGGCACACTCTTGGCTCTGCACTAGCAGGATGTTGACATGGATTTTACACAGTTCAGCAGTTCTTTCTAATGGACTCTTAACAACCCCAGATTGTACTTGAATTTAATATGCTTCGTTTGCTGTTTTTTGCTTCTATGTTGGCGTCGTATCAAATTTCTTTTTTTAAATTGATATATATAGAAGACTATCCTTTGGCATGAAATTGAAGTTCCTGAAAGCCAAATCAGCCTTACGATTGTTTTGTTAGCTGAGATTAATTATCAAGCTCAATAAATGCTTTTAAAAATGTTTGATAAACAACTAAGTTTGGGTTGTTTTATTCCTTTTCATTTTATTCATTAATCACTAAGTATATATTTTTTTTTTTCTGAAGAAGCTCACAGTTCTGCTTTTTATTACAGTTCTGCTTTTTTTATTAAAGATATCCCTTTGGTACAATGATGGATGTTAATATTTGTATTAAATTGTAATTTATGTCTTTATTTTGAGCTAAATTATTCAAATTCACAGCTGAGACACTAGATGGCGATGATTGAATAAAACAGGTCTTGGTCAATGAATGATGGCATTTCCTTGTCCCACAGAACAGTTTGTACAAGTTATATTTAAGTAATAAGGCCGGAGGGGGTGTGGTGTATATGGCCAACATATCTCGGCTAAGGGCTGTTCTTAAGCACGATGCAACACTGAGTGCCTGGACAGAGTCCTTAGCCGGGGTTTATTGGCCATATACCACAAAACCCTGAGATGCCTTACTGCTATTATAAACTGGTTACCAATGTAATTTAGAGCAATAAAAATGTATATTTTGTCATAGCTGTGTCATATCAGTCCGTATACCATGGGTATCAGCCAATCAGCAGGACTCGAACCATTTATAGGCTACCTTAGACATTTAGACTCATGCATGTGATTTTAAGGCACAATGTGCAATTTTAAACATTTGTTTTGTCTTAGCCTTCAGGTGTAGGTGGTTAAGGTCATTGTATTTTTATTATTTTCCAGTCATCTGTTCAAGCAAGTGAATACTTGCACACATCATAAATAAGTTAAGGTTGCTTTTAGTTGGCTACCCCACTGACCTCCCCTCCTTGAACGCTAGTTTGGCTGCCTCAATAGGATGCACTTCATGGAATGGAAAATTACTGGTCCAGGAATGTGCTTTGTTTCCAAAGCTTTCAAATGAGACATGGAAAGAAACAGAATAATAGACAAGGAACTTCTCACGTAACACTTCAAGTCTGTCTTTCTATACAAGTAAGCATAGGATACAAAAAACTTGCATTCATTCAAATAAACACCGTCATTTGGCCTAATCATAGGTCTGGACTATGAGCACATGTTTTATGAAGGTGTAGGAAGTTTTTGTAGGCTAGTTCAACCAACAACAAAAAACATTTATTTGGCCATTTTTGCTATACCATGTGATAGTGAGAAAGTTTGTAGAATAAAGAAAAACGAGTATAGAAAAAATAAATACCGGTTAGGCAATATTTTTTGACTAATTATAAAGCCGATTCAGATCGCCTGTCTACGGGCTTGCAGACTACTGTGTTGCGATGCACCTGTTTTGTTGGGGTATGCTGATCGACGCAGAGGTGCCGCCCCCATGCACTTGTCCTTTCATTCTAATTGGTCCGACAGGGTGTGTATGCTAATTCTCAGCGACCGCTGCACCTGACTCTCCACTCCACGGAAGAATGCAAGGCAAAAGACAGCCTCCAAGTAACAGCTATTTATTCAACAGGTCATCCTACTCAACGAGCACTCACTTGTTACATTATTGCGGCGCTGCAGACTCATCAATAACAGAGCTAGCTATATGATAAAGATGCCAAGGTCTTTTCTGGTGAAGAAACATCTCACTAATAAGAAGCCAAACTATGGAATTCTGGATTCAAAAGTAGACGGTACTTATAAAATCTACTTAAATTATACATTTCTATCGTTGTGTTGTATATTCTCATCTAGTTCTATAAAAAAAAATACCGATGTGAATACCTTTGCTATTTTGTCTGTTGGCTATATCTTGCATTATTTAAATAAAAAAATATGAATTTATCGTTATTTATTTTTATTCCATTCATAGCCCATTTTAAAAAGGAATTGTATTTTTGCTTTGAGTAATTGAACACACTAGGCCTATAACTCAATATGTTTTCAGCATAGTCTAAAATTATGTTCGTTATAAGAAAGTAAATAATGATGGATTGAACTGATACCTTGGAATAGAATACAACAAATGCGGTTTTGGAGTTTAGCAGGTGCAAAATCTGTCACACAAAAGAAGAGATTAATAGTCCCTTCTTCTGGGATCTGAAGGGTCCTATTAAGCGCGTTCAAGAGGCTAATGTAGTGTCCTTCGAGGCTCCTTTTACCCCCGAAATGTGCCTTAGGTCTGTGTTTTTGTTCCAATTCACCCCTTAAAGCGAGCTAGCCTCCCACCCTCCTGTATTGAACTGTCAAGATTACCATTATAGAAGTGGAAAAGAAAACGTATGTGACTGAAATCAGATTCGTTTTTTTGTAAGGAAAATAGAATAGTGCCAGTTGGCTATGCTATGGGAATGCATTGGAACTTTGGATGTTATGCAAATCCATATGCACAATAGAGTCCCGCAGTACTTTGAGACTGCTCCTAATATTGTAAATTAATGTCAAATGTTTAACTATACGTTTTAACATATTACTAAATGATACCTAATTATTCTCATAGAGCATGATTAAAACATTTGAGTGTACTTGTAAAACAGTTTTAACATAAAATTGTGTTTGTCATTACAGCTCTCCACACCAGCCTGGTCCAGCTTGAGGTACCCTGTTACATCCCCAGCACTCCTCAGCCCCTGGAGGGTTGGCTGCCAGGGCCAAGTCTCATCCCCACACCAGCCTCCATGCACTCTCCCAAGGTAGACAGGCTGCCTTCAAGGGACACCAGCTTGTCCCTGCATAGCTCAACACAGGAAATCACCTACCCCCTGTCAGTGTCTCACAACAATCCGCTAAGAGACTCACAGTCCGGACTTAAGTCCCTGGGAACCATGGAACCCCAGACCTTCCTGCTCTCACAAGACTTCAGACACCTGGAGGAGAGGGGCAGCATGCCCAATCCCCTCCTGGGCCTTGTCCACTCTGGTGTTAGTCAGGAGCGCTTTGAATGCTTTGACTGCCACAAAGCCTACTTCACCTTCTCTGGGCTGGCCAAGCACAGGCAGTTGCACTGTGAGTGGCAGTGTCACAAGTACTTCTGCTGCAAGTACTGTGACAAGGAGTACGTGAGTCTGGGAGCGCTGAAGATGCACATCCGAACACACACACTGCCCTGCGTCTGCAAACTCTGTGGGAAGGCCTTCTCCAGGCCTTGGCTGCTCCAGGGACACATTCGCACACATACAGGTACGGACAGAGTAATGTACAGCCGTCAACACTTTTTACCTTTATTCACCTGCTTCATGAATTGAGCTTGACTTCACACCGTCTCGTATTCAGTTACCCACTAGGGCTCTGAGTTGATCAATTCCTTTTTTCAGGTGAGAAGCCCTTCTCCTGCCCACACTGCAGCCGGGCGTTTGCTGACCGCTCCAACCTCCGAGCACACCTACAGACACACTCTGACATCAAGAAATACCAGTGCAAGAGTTGCTCCAAAACCTTCTCCAGGATATCTCTGCTCTCCAAGCATGAAGAGGCTGGCTGCTCCCCACTGTCCTGATGCCGTTTACTGCCAGTGCTGCCCACTCTGTGTCTGTTGCCTACTTGCCTAGACTAGGTCTGGTTCTACTAACATCAGACTTCCCTCACAAAGCACTGGAGATAGACTGCTATTAATGACACGGAGCTCTGACTACTGTATGTTTTTGTTCTCTGACATTTCAAGCTCATGAAATAAGCACAATGGACTGTGTCCAAAGACTTTCTTATATCATATATTTGACATATGAAGTAGTTGCTTGACATCAAGAAAAAATGAGAAAAGTTGTTATCGCATGCTGCCAAAAATACTTGAAATTTAAAAGTGGTGAAGTTTTCGATTGTGTTATTGATGGTTACCTGTGCCTTTTGAATAAATGTATAGCTGGAGTATACAATTTTGTATGAACTTTGTTTGTTTAAAAACAATAAATACCTATTTTTGTACAATTGCCTTGTATTATGCCTAAATATGAAAACATACATAATCATGTGAGACATGAACCACTGAGATGAAAACACAAGCCCTAGTCTAAGTCAAGAAATATTGAAGAAACCCACTTTTCTAAAATCAAAACAAATGCTGAGTGTCTGCTGAAGAGTACACAAGTAGAGTACTAGGACTACATGTTATCACTTTGCTATCAGTGACTCAGCACGTTCCTACTTTAATTTCTTGGCATTGTGAGATCACTGGTGAACTGTGAAAATCATCATGGGCGCACAGGAAACTGGAGAATAAAGCGATTAGGATAAACGGAAAACAGATAGTGTGGTTGACATTCTGGCAGTGTTCTTGTGACACCCCTATCCCCAGGCAGGATCTCTCAGGGGTCTCTGAGACGGGAGCATTTAAATCCCTCAGCTAATTAAAGTATTTTTGGAGGGCAGCTGGTGAAGGAGGATATTTTAAGAGTCTAAATAAAACTGTGATGTTTCCCATTTGTAAAGGTGCATGGAAAATTCGTATTAAATATATCTGTTCATTGGCAGGTGGAGGGAGGCCAGCTGCATGCCGCGGTGGCGCCATGCCAGGCCTTGCGGGGGGGCTGGGTCGACTCTTTCCAGTTGCTCAGCACAGGTGGAGCAGCTGAGTGGAGAGAGCTCCCCAAACACATGGCCTGTCACTGCCAGTCGGGAGAAACACTGCTTTTCTCCAGCAGAATCCTAAACATGTCAAGCATGTCCCAAGGCACTCCAAACACGCGCAGGTTGTGGAGCAACTTGGCTGTCTGTTAGATGATTGGTAGAGTAGAAAGAGGAATGGGGATTGGATGCTGTGTTGGCACTGGCCGGCAATTAAATGTTTGTCAACTGTTTACTTGTACACTGTTTCACATATACGGCCATGGCAGCAATAGCCAGCTATCTACAGTACCTGCAACTGGAGAGGGTCAACCCCCTTTGACCAATAAAAATGAAGTTTTTTTTCTTGTTATAACCACCACTCATTTAATAATAATAAATAAATAAAAAATCCATAAAGGGTGAACAAATAAAAATATCAATGTGCTAAATGTTAAATGTACATTGATTGCACATATTATGAATTGCTCTGTATAAGAGTGTCTGCCATCAGGGTTTCCCAAACTCGGTCCTGGGGCCCCCCCTTCGTGCACGTTTTGGTTTTTGCCCTAGCACTACACAGCTGATTCAAATAACCAAAGCTTGATGATGAGTTGGTTATTCAAATCAGCTGTGTAAGCCAGGGCAAAACCAAAAACGTGCACCCAGGGGGAAACTCTGTGCTAAATGACTAAAATGTTAACATACACAGTAGGTGACATAGTTGTGGGACTAAAACGACACCTGGAAGTTTCTAAGTTCGGGGAGAAATGGTATCTTGGGCCACAAAACCCATAACTTAGCAGGAAGCCCACGCAGAGCAGAGCTCATCGAGCCAGGCCAGTGTTTTCAGGAGGCCAGGTCCCGTGTGGCAGGGCTCTGGCACCACCGTCACAGCTCCCTGGGGTGTTGCTGGGGGATTTTAGTGGAGACTGAAATGGCAGACGCATGGCAGACGCATTCCTCAGCATATCCTGGCTGGAGCCGTCTCGGCCCATCCTTCACCTTTCTGACGCATTCAATTTATACAAACATAATTATTTTGCAGCAGGACACCATGGACCCAGTCAATCATGGACAACTTCCAGTACTACTAACATTGTGGAGATCATTATGAATGTAACCGTATCAGAGGTTTGATAGAAACGTTGATCAGCCTTTACTGGACAGACCCAGAGGATGAGGACGATAGACAAACACAAGGCTCGGCTCCAGACGTGATCATGACCTCTGTTGCCGTTCTTCATGACGTGTGCGTCAGTTGACGCCACAGCAGCTTCGAACTATAGCCACTGTGACGCCACAAAAGACTCCTCTCACCCTATAAATACCCTGTAGTCAGGGCAAGAGAGGCATGGACCTGATACCCATACAGCAGCAGATGGGTCAAAAATAGAGGCAGTGGGGCTATTTCTGACCCAGTGTGAATTGGGTCTGGCCAAACTCTAGCCCCTGGGGTGGGCTGACAGGAGCCTCCAGTCTCTCTCAGGTCCCTGGCAAAGATGAGTGGAACCTAGAGAGTTTCCAATGCTCCGAGCGAGTGAGTTAGCTTTCTACAATTCCATAGAGCTGTGCCTCGTTGTTTCCCTTTGGAACAATCCCTGGGCCTGATCCAGGGATTCGCCTACCAGTAACCCCCCCCCATACGGTTTCTCAGCTGCTGGGGATTTCACTCCCATCTCCACTTGTCCTGCTACTCTGCTGTATCGTATCAACTCCTGGGATGATTTGATAGCATAGAGGTCGAGGAGTTACCGTCCATCGAGATAGAGAAGGTGCTCTGATATACACTGCTAAAAAAAATAAAGGGAACACTAAAACAACACAATGTAACTCCAAGTCAATCACACTTCTGTGAAATCAAACTGTCCACTTAGGAAGCAACACTGATTGACAATACATTTCACATGCTGTTGTGCAAATGGAATAGACAAAAGGTGGAAATTATAGGCAATTAGCAAGACACCCCCAATAAAGGAGTGGTTCTGCAGGTGGTGACCACAGACCACTTCTCAGTTCCTATGCTTCCTGGCTGATGTTTTGGTCACTTTTGAATGCTGGCGGTGCTTTCACTCTAGTGGTAGCATGAGACAGAGTC
The DNA here is from genome assembly GCF_045679555.1 of Salvelinus alpinus. Lineage (NCBI taxonomy): Eukaryota > Metazoa > Chordata > Actinopteri > Salmoniformes > Salmonidae > Salvelinus > Salvelinus alpinus. Next base: position 32,640,926 of record NC_092090.1, read on the forward strand.
TACAACCCACACAAGTGGCTCAGGTAGTGCAGCTCATCCAGGATGGCACATCAATGCGAGCTGTGGCAAGAAGGTTTGCTGTGTCTGTCAGCGTAGTGTCCAGAGCATGGAGGCGCTACCAGGAGACAGGCCAGTACATCAGGAGACGTGGAGGAGGCCGTAGGAGGGCAACAACCCAGCAGCAGGACCGCTACCTCCACCTTTGTGCAAGGAGGAGCACTGCCAGAGCCCTGCAAAATGACCTCCAGCAGGCCACAAATGTGCATGTGTCAGCATATGGTCTCACAAGGGGTCTGAGGATCTCATCTCGGTACCTAATGGCAGTCAGGCTACCTCTGGCGATCACATGGAGGGCTGTGCGGCCCCACAAAGAAATGCCACCCCACACCATGACTGACCCACCGCCAAACCGGTCCTGCTGGAGGATGTTGCAGGCAGCAGAACGTTCTCCACGGCGTCTCCAGACTCTGTCACGTCTGTCACATGTGCTCATGTGCTCAGTGTGAACCTGCTTTCATCTGTGAAGAGCACAGGGCGCCAGTGGCGAATTTGCCAATCTTGGTGTTCTCTGGCAAATGCCAAACGTCCTGCACGGTGTTGGGCTGTAAGCACAACCCCCACCTGTGGACGTCGGGCCCTCATACCACCCTCATGGAGTCTGTTTCTGACCGTTTGAGCAGACACATGCACATTTGTGGCCTGCTGGAGGTCATTTTGCAGGGCTCTGGCAGTGCTCCTCCTTGCACAAAGGTGGAGGTAGCGGTCCTGCTGCTGGGTTGTTGCCCTCCTACGGCCTCCTCCACATCTCCTGATGTACTGGCCTGTCTCCTGGTAGCGCCTCCATGCTCTGGACACTACGCTGACAGACACAGCAAACCTTCTTGCCACAGCTCGCATTGATGTGCCATCCTGGATGAGCTGCACTACCTGAGCCACTTGTGTGGGTTGTAGACTCCGTCTCATGCTACCAATAGAGTGAAAGCACCGCCAGCATTCAAAAGTGACCAAAACATCAGCCAGGAAGCATAGGAACTGAGAAGTGGTCTGTGGTCACCACCTGCAGAACCACTCCTTTATTGGGGGTGTCTTGCTAATTGCCTATAATTTCCACCTGTTGTCTATTCCATTTGCACAACAGCATGTGAAATTTATTGTCAATCAGTGTTGCTTCCTAAGTGGACAGTTTGATTTCACAGAAGTGTGATTGACTTGGAGTTACATTGTGTTGTTTAAGTGTTCCCTTTATTTTTTTGAGCAGTGTATTTGTCTAGAGCATTTATTTTGATCAGTTGGTTGTAGTGATGAGAATCTACTGTAGATTAGAGATTAGATAGTATTTATGTGCTTTGGATAAAACTAGTGACAGCTATCTCATGATAAATGCATGTCAAAGACCCAAAACATCACAGAAATCATGAAAAGCACACGTACTCTAGAGAAGAGAGGTGAAGGAAGATAAATCAGTGATTTGTCTGTAAAATGTTTATTGAATGTTGAAGCACAACTGACTTTAAACAGAATAAAATTAGTCTGTATTTCCGCCAACAGACACAAATTAAAATGTATCGGTGTTGTATTTGAATATCAAGCTCTTGATAAAAGCTCTTGCAAAAGTATTCAGGCCCCTTAGATTTCTTCACATTTTATTGTGTTACAAAGTGGGATTCAAATGGATTTAATTGTAAATTTTTTGTCAACAGTCTACACAAAATAATCTGTAATGTCAAAGTGGAAGAAAAATTATATATGAAAAAAAGATAAATAAAACATTCATAGCTAAAATATAGTTGCTGCATAAGGATTTAGCCCATTTGTTTAGACAAGCCTAAATTAGTTCAGGAGTAAAATTTGGCCTAATAAATCCCATAATAATTTGCATGGAATAATGGGGGTTGACATGATTTTTGAATGACTACCCCTTCCTCTGTCCCCCCTACATACACCATCTGTAAGGTCCCTCAGTCAAGTATTGAATTTCAAGAACAGATTGATCTACAAAGACCAGGGAGCTTTTCGACAGTCTCATAAAGAAGGGCAGTGATTGGTAGATGGGTAACAATAACAGATTAGACATTGTATATCTCTGTAAGCATGGTCAAGCTAATAATTATGCTGTGGATTATGTATTAAACCACCCAGACACATCAAAGATAGTCATCCTTCTAAACTGAGCTGCAGGACAGGGATGTCACCATGAGGCCATTGGTGATTTTAAAACAGCTACAGAGTTCAATGGCTGTGATGGGAAAACTAAGGAAGGATCAACAACATTGTAGTGACTCCACAATAATGACCTAAATGACAGTGAAAAGAAGAATACAAATATACAGAATAAAAATATTCCAAAATATGCATCGAAAGTAATAATGCAAAAACAAAATCAGCAAAGGAATACACTTTTTGGCTTAAATGCAAAGCCTTTGGAGCAAATTCAACGCATCACTATGTAACTGCCTCCTTATTTTCAAGCATGGTGGTGGCTGCATCGTGGTATGGGTATGCTTAACATTGGCAAATACTGGGGTATTTTTCAAGATAAAAACAAACGGGATGGAGAGAAGCACAGGCAAAATCCTAGAGGAAAACCTTCTTCAGTCTGCTTTACACCAGATACTGGGAGATGAATTCACCTTTCAGCCGGACAATAACCTACAACCAAATCTAGACTGGAGTTGCTTACCAAGAAGACAGTGAATGTTCCTGAGTGGCCAAGTTACAGTTTTGACTTAAAACTGCTATAAATTCTATGGCAAGACTTGAAAGTTGCTGCCATGATCCCCAACATTTTGACAGAGCTTGAAAATAATACTGGGCAAATATTGCACAATTCAGATGTGCAAAGCTCTTATACACTTATCCAAGAAGACCCACAGCTGTAATCGATGCCAAAGGTGTGTCTAACGTAAGGTGTTTCTAATGTATTGACTCAGGGAGCTGAATACTTATGCAACGACTATATTTTAGTTATTTAATTTGTATGAATAAAAAAAAAAAATAGAATTCTTCTTCCACATTGACATTCCAGAGTGTTTTGTGTAGATTGTTGACAAAAAATGGCAAATAAATCAATTTTAATCCCACTTTGTAACACAATAAAATGTGAAGAAAACCTATGGATCTGAATAGGCACTATCTATTTTCAAACTGGTTTCCAATAGGCCGATGTGGCATGGGGTCATACAGTATCAGTCTATTGGAAAATTTGTATCAATGAAAAGTGTTAAAGACCATCTGGTAATAGATCCATTTAGAATAGCACTGTAAATTAGGGATAGTACCTACAGCCTTTAGACAAAAGAAGAATCCTATATCGGCACCAGATTTAATATTTGGGATTAGCGAGTGGGTCAAAGTTGACATTTTTCCAGTGTGTGTTGGCCTATGAGCACATCATGGACAGTACTACCTACATCCACATGTTGCCATGGCAACGTCATCAAAGCATGAGTGCATGCAAGCTCAGCTTGACTTCAGGGGATATCCAGCCGGGTCATGTCTATATGGATATTAATACAAACGTTTAGGCCTATAAATACTGGATAACCTGTTTATAATAAGCATGCCACTACTCCATTGCTAGTATCATAGTAATACAATCCCAGTTGCCACTTATAGCCCCTGTGAAGACAAAGTGGGGCTATTTTTAGTCTATCCAGAGGATGCTATCTGGCCTGGTGGGATATTTTTATGAACGACCTCAGCACAGCCTTGCACGGATTCGAATATGTGGAATATTTTCCACAGCGAGTGTTTATAAATATATCTTGCTCCTGTAGCTCCCTGACACACTGAGTATGAATGCTGTGTTGCACTTGATACCAAAACCCTGCCACTATGCTGCTGTGGACTGGGGGTGGGGCGATTCAGGGGGTAGTTATATCTGTTCACTTGTTGTGGAAAAAAAGCCCTGCAGGCCTGAACAGGTGCAGCTTGGTAACATTTAGAGGCCCGTTGAAATCAGCCAACTCCCCCGCCCTATTTTCCAACTGATATCTGAGATTTTTTTCGTCCTAGGGCTGCTTGCTCACAACATTCCCTTTCCATGCCCTGACCTTTAACCCCAAAGTTAAAGTTGTCCCATTATTCAAAGGAGTCCATATTCAGAGTGCATAGCGATTGTAACTGTGAAACAGCTATATCATTTACAAGATTTGATTAATGACCAGCCAACAGTAAAGGTCCATGTTCCAAAAATTTTCCAAAATGTTTTGGCTTGCCATGCTAATTATATTGTACTTACAAAACATTGTATTTATCAATACATAAAAAAAAAAAAATGGTGCTTGAAAATTATAAATGATCATGAATGATCAATGATCTGAAATATAGTATCATTGGTAAAGATTATGAATATGTGTGTGCACTTTTGATGATAATCAAATGCAGCTTTGTTCAACGACATTGTTTCATATGAAAGCTCAACAGACAGAAGGGTATTTCTGCATGATCCCTCACTATCTTCTTGATTTAGTCTCTTTGCCTGTATGTGTGTGCTGCCATTCAGTAACACACTTTCTCTCTGATATAATGGAAGAGGACTGGTCTGCACGGCATCAGTGGCTGACCCATGCCTGGTTCCCAGGCCCCAGTATGGGGATGGATAGGGAGGGAAGGGGGTTCAAGGGCCAGGTGTTTTGGGGACAGGGGAGCGCTGGACTACAATGGTGGTCGCTCAAGGTCAGGAAGATTACATCGGTTGATGCACTCAAGATTAATAATCCCATATTTAATGACAAACAGCAAGATGATAAAGTCATCATTTTATAAGATATTATTTTTATATTAAATTATTTGGTTGATTATGCAAAAACGTCAACGCTTTATTTCTTCATTATAAGGAAGGTCTATGTAGTGTCACTTGTCATTTCTTTCTCTTGGGGTGAGTGAAGTGTTTTTTCTTGACTGTTTTCACACACTATGACACCAGTCACCCTTAAAACCTGCAGAGGTGAAACACAAACAGAGGATCTTAGAGATGACAACGGGTAATGAGGAGAATGTTTTCAACCAGTCTGAATAGCGTGTGTGGAGTTTGAAAGGTCTTTATAACCAAGCCTCAGTTGTATTAACATAACACAACAAACTCCACCAATCCATAGCTCAATCAAAAGCATCCTCCAGTGTGGCCCATGTCACAGGGGCTGCCCTCTGCTCTGTTAAGACTGTGGTTAATTGGACCAGTTCACCTTGAGTAACTAATGTGTAGGACCCTCGTGTCCTCTTAAAGACTATCCCAGACTATAGCAACACCTCCACACTTGCTCAAAACACAAATGCCTAAACTTAACAGCTGGACAATCCCATATCCATTCACCTGGCACCCAGCTTCTGTCCCATGTAGAAAGGAAGACAATGACAGTATCATTATTAATAGGGCCAGGGGGCTAATCACAAGCAAAAGAGAGAAATGATTGTTGGGTGAAGCGTTTACAGTTGTGACACCAGTCCAGGCCGCACCACAGAGTAAAGGTCTGATTGTGAGAGCAGTTTTGCTTCAGATGCCGCCCGTCTCCAGACACCACACCGGTTTGGAGGGTCTGCATGCTTGCCCTCTGTCTTCCGTCACCTCGGTGCTGCAGTGTTGTCACAGAAGGTCCCTGTCGCCTTCCATTTAGAGCACCTCCAAAGACAGGCATCTCCCTGGCAACCAGTGGTTGTTTACAGTCCTCTTGGGTCCACAGTGAGCTCTGGGTCCCCCATTCTCATGTTGAAAAAGGCCCCCACTAAAAGAGATTGTCAGCCCTCTATTCACTGCCAGTAATTATGCGTTGTACCCCATGTCTCACACCTCCCTGTGTACGCTACTTGTTACATACCAGCAGAAGACAGGGATCTTCTCCTGACAATACTCCTGATTAAAGTTAGTCTCTAATTTCAGTTCAAAGATCACAACGCAGTAAATACGTTACCCATTCAAGGTGAAGGTTGTAGTGGGGGTATCAAATGAAAAAAAATCTAGCGACAACATAATATCAGGAAGGAAAAAAAATAGTGGGATGGGTCAGTGTTTTTATTGAGGGGAAAACAAATCTGCTACAAATACAATATCTTATTAAAGTTCAAACAGTGTTATAACTTAAATATCCACATTATGCTGCTAACAATCAACCATTGTTATTACTGGTATTATTACTATTTTTCAAGAATGCATAAATCACATTTAAACACACACAGGCCCTGACAGTAGGGCCAAAGCCCCATGGTGGGTATCTAGGGTACAGTGGCCCTGAAGGAAACTTCCTGGTTCCTGGTGTAGCTCAGTCCCCCCTGGGGAGGACAACATCAGCCTGTGTCTAGACTGAGTGACATTACATGACACTCCCAGGGCAGCCAAGTCCTGGGGGACACAGTCAGAGACACAGGCTCTGTCTTCTCTGATTGCTGTGATACCAGTCTTTATGAAAGTCTATTTCCTGTCAGCCTTACCAAGTTCAGAACAGACAGTCTCAGTAAGGCCCTCTTGACAAAAATGACCTAACAAAGTTCATACAAAATAGTTTCCTTTTTTTTCTGTCCCTGTTTTTGGTGTATGTCTCTGTTGCAGGTGGTCTATCAGTGTGTGACCTGCAACATTGAGTTTATTTGACAGAGATTGGGCTGGTTCTGACCACAAGCAGGACCTCTGGGATGATGATATACAGTACAGTGAATTATGCATGGATGCAACAATACACAAAGAGTGAAAAGTATACATTTCAGGTGTACTCCATACAAAATCTACATGTTAGGCTACAGCTGTGCACATGAACGCTGATCTAAACATACAATACCTTTAACCTTACAAACATTTATAAAATAGCATCATTATTAGGTAGTAAAAAGGCTGAGTAAATGATTAAATTAAAGATACGTAACAATTCCTTGCTGCCCCAGAAGAAACTCAGGATTTCTCATGGTGATGACAGTTTTTCTCTAATGGCCACCCCTGTCAATAATGTGCCAACCAGTAAAATACATTTAAACACCGAAAATATAACATGTCGATGTCTATCAAATAAGGATGCATTATCTCCAAGAACACTTTGACTAAGCTGAGAGTAAATTTTTGTTTGTAACACTTTTGTACATCTGGGATGGTTTTCTCAGTCTGTTTTGCAATATATACCCATCTATAAAATATTAACGACACAGACAAATTGTCTGTACCGTCCCAGTACACCAAAACATCACCATGTTATGACTGAGATAATAATTAACATTCCCTCTGCTCTTACACAAAAACAGCCACAACTTACATTATCATCCATCATGAAATGTACATATTGGAATGAAAAAAAGAATAATAATTACAATAAAAAAATTCTGCCCTTTTTCTAAATATATTTTTTTATTATAGTGCAATATTTCAATGCATTCCCGTGGAAAATATATAACTTATTAAAAAAACGAATACATTCTCATTCGTAGTTACCACAGGGACCTAAACCTAAATGTTGCATTCTCTACCGTATGTACAATTCTCCTCGGAAACAAGGAAAAACACAAATGGACAGACCATTATACTTTTACTAGTCAGTCTAGTAACAAATAATCACAATACATAATATCTTCCTCCATTGCGCGCTATAAAATCTAACCAGTTTCCTATAAGGCATCCTTCATCAGAGTGAACCAAAACATGATCTTAAATCTCCATAGATCAATGCTAGCTCAACGGGTACACTACTACTCAAACATGGCTTATAATTTGGACATCTACTTGGGGGCAACATACTTTTATAATTGTATCCCTTTGAAGCAAAGTGCCTTTAAAGACATTTTTATCATATGATTGAATATGCAGCTGTTCTGCAGTTTTGTTTAAATCCAACTTTAATAATTACTGCGCTATCAGAAAGTGGATATCTTTAACAAACCATTGGAACAGAATGATTGTAACAGGACTGGAATGTGTATGGTATACTCAAACAGATTTTCACAGCTCTGACCAATGGGTTTTGGGGAGACCCCACTGAGACAGTAGCAGTGTGGATCCTGGAAGGTAAATGGCCTAGCAATATTGCACTGATTCTGTAGTGTAGCAATGTACACTTTTACATTTTACTATCAGACCAACATTGGTGTTCAAGACAATAATTAGCATAAAACTGGACTCTTATGGGGCAGCAACCAATTCCACCACAAGGATAGACTTATCCAACAATACTCACCTCATAATATTTCACTTCTTGCACTTCTCCTAGTGGGCACTAAACCAAACAGAATACTAGTGGGCACTAAACCAAACAGAATACTGTGCATGGGTATAAACTGACGGAGTAACACTGACTTAAATTACTATTGACTTGTGCCCGGCCTATTTTGAGACTGGGGTGCCCTCTTGTGTTTGAGACAGTGTATTACTCATAGGCCCTAAAATCCTGCTAACAACTGTTTGATGGCAGCAGTACAGTACCAATGGGTACTTTGAAAAAGGTGGGAAAACAACGAACACATCTCCAATACACATGTTTCTTATTATTAGTAAACCATTTGAAAACGGAAACATTTTCCAAAAATATATTTGATCTTGTTTGGTGCTTCATAAAAATATCAGCAGAGTAACAGCAGTGTGAAGAATAAATGCAGTACTATAATTATGTTTCTTAACTATGAAATAAGAACAATCTATAGTTCAATTACGTAGAAAAATGTGACAAGTGCAAGTATTCACAAGAACTCTGAATACAAAAGGGGATAGTTTGTTTTGATTCGCGTTGCAAATGTTAGTGTGTTGTTGTCGTGATGGGGATGTAAGAAGGACCTCACTCTCTGTGTTTAACTGGTCATGTCTAGACTGTCACCCAGCTGTAAGATTATCACACTGAGAATGAGGTCCAGCCATTCAACTGTAGTCCCTCTTAATCAAAAAGCCATCAAATGATGCACTTGAGAATAAACTTTAACAGAACTAATCTGTGGTACTTTTACCAGAACGTGTGTCATGTGACTCATCCTGGAGTTTGAAAACATTTCAGTTGAACAGTGAAAAATAAAGAGTAAAAGAAAATACCATAAATCATTCTTTTTTGGAACCTTCATTCTTTCTGTAGAATAACAAAAATGTCCATGCTGCCCTCATTGTTTTGCATTGCAGTGGTTTTGAATTGCAACATTTATTGGAGGCCAAGCTCCCCTCCTCCCCAGTATACAGGAAGTGAAGAGGCTGCTGCTGGCTGAGAGGATATGATGTAATGGTAATGGGCATTGACGAGTTAAGCAGGTGAGCAGAGTGGATGAAGGGCCAGGTAGAGGATCAGGGACAGGGTTAGGAGATAAGCCCTCTGTAGCTCTCCCAGAGTGGGAGTCTAGGCCAAGTCCTTCCAAACTCTCCCAGTGAGGTGGCTGTGGAGGGGGCTGGATATGGGGTGGATCCAGAGAAAGAAAGAGAGCTAGTGGGGTGTCAGGATGGAAGTCCGTCCCCAGACAGCAGAATGGGGGACTCAGAGGAATCTCAGTTCTCTGTCACAGAGAGAGCCAGGGCTGCCTGTAGTGCCGCCTCTTCATCGATACTGTAATCCTGCAAAGACAGAGTCAGACGGTCACTCACTTTAACATTTGATTTGACAGGACAGGGCCATGGCTGCCTGCAGTGATGACTCCTCGTCAATGCTGTAGTCCTGCAAACACAAAGTCACACAGTCAACCACTGAGTAAATAATGCCTGACACCAAATAAATAAAGCTTCTTTGAGATATGCAGTGCATTCATGTTACAGTACTAGGATATTACAGCGACAGTACTAGGATATTACAGCGACAGTACTAGGATATTACAGCGACAGTACTAGGATATTACAGCGACAGTACTAGGATATTACAGCGACAGTACTAGGATATTACAGCGACAGTACTAGGATATTACAGCGACAGTACTAGGATATTACAGCGACAGTACTAGGATATTACAGCGACAGTACTAGGATATTACAGCGACAGTACTAGGATATTACAGTGACAGTACTAGGATATTACAGCGACAGTACTAGGATATTACAGCGACAGTACTAGGATATTACAGTGACATTACTAGGATATTACAGTTACAGTACTAGGATATTACAGTCACATTATTGGCAACAGAACAGCTCTAGTCCTATCTAAAGAACAGACGACACAGAGCCCAGACCCCAACCCTTATCCTCACCACAAACGTGTCGTAGGAGAACTTGTGCCGGTGGAGCAGGTGCTGGAGGAAGTTGGAGCTCTTGTAGCTGGGGTCCCCCCAAGGCATGGCTGAACATACAGGACACACCTGGAGGCACACCAACCAATCAACAACTCTGCCATTACCTCACCAGTACACCAAATCAGAATGCAGTAGAATCTCTGTTGGTTAAGGATGCACTCTCATGCAGTGACGTCAACGTTGCATAACACTTCATATCAGCACATAAATGCTTGAGTAAATTCAGACTAGGACAGTGTACTTAGTTCAGACTAGGACAGTGTACTTAGTTCAGACTAGGACAGTGTACTTAGTTCAGACTAGGACAGTGTACTTAGTTCAGACTAGGACAGTGTACTTAGTTCAGACTAGGACAGTGTACTTAGTTCAGACTAGGACAGTGTACTTAGTTCAGACTAGGACAGTGTACTTAGTTCAGGGTATAACATAGCAGACTGACCACTTTGTTGGGATCGTTGCGGTGGTTCTCCATACAGTGTTTGACCAGCTCCTGTTGATCCAGATTGCGGGCTCCACAGAATGGGCATGAAAAGGTGGAGCGGTTTGGAATATTGCTGCAGGCAGGGAGAAAACACACGTTTAGTAGGAGCCATAATGGAAACAACATGGGTATGCACACACAAATGTTGCCAGACACACACTGATGGTGTGTTGTTGTGTGTGTGAATATAACCCCAAAGTCTGAGGCCCAGTTTCCAGACACTAGCAGGACGCCAATCATGTCCAGCAGCACACCTGGAAGGACAGCTGGTCAGTGTGGACATGAGGGTCAGAAAGCAATGTGCTGCAGTGACAGTTACGCTAGCCGACCCACACACCCGTAGAACAGGGTCCTTAACAATGTGCTGCAGTGACAGTTACGCTAGCCGACCCACACACCCGTAGAACAGGGTCCTTAACAATGTGTTCATTAACTCACTGCTCCATCAGCACCACAGCAAGACAACAAGGCCAATTCACACACTACCCTCCACAGCTGACCAGGAGCAGCCCATCAGAGTGCCATCAGACATAGTGTTAACAGGTCTCTCAGGTGGGACACAGTCTACTGGCTAAAGGGAAATGCCTGTTTGAATTGCCGATAAAGGTGCACTCTGTAGAACAGCAGTCCTCAGAAAAACTCCATAAAATATACCAACCAAACATAATTTCAGCCTTGGGCAAAAAAAAGAAAAAAAGTGACAGTTTAGTCAGAATAATGACTTTGTGACAAGTAGACAACACCAGCAGATGGTCCACTGTGTTCTCTGGGCCTTCGACTAGATGAGACTCTGCCTTTGTGGTGCTGGCAACATCGCCCAATTAAATTGTGTTTTGGAATGTGGTAAAAACAACAACCTTGAAAACCGAGAAAAGACACAAGATATGCTGTTCTGTGTTCACCCGTGAGTTCCAGATGGTCACTATGGACGTCACAGATCCTGATCACAGTACTCTTCCTCAGACTCTTCCTAGTAACTCAGTGCTTCTAGTACATGTTGGGAGTGGGACCTCTGGCTGAGTTGTTCACAGACCCTCCAGACACAAAGACCCTCCTGACAGACATACCCTCTAGTCTAGACAGAAGGACAGACAGACCGACAGAGTGAGGCGTGTGATGTGACGTAAAAACAGAAAACACTGAAAGGGAGGGAATTAACAGATTTCTCTTTGTAGAGCTAAGTAACTGCCTTTTACCCACCCCACCCTCTCTCTCTGTACGTCATCAAAGGCAGAGTACATCTGCTTACAAACACACACAAACAAACGCACAGACACGCACACTTAGAAGAGTGTAGATGGGCATTGATGCCCTGCTGCTCTGTGAAAATCAAAGGATGCCTATACCGGTACTGGTATTTGTAAGTAGGCATTTGTGTCTGGGGGTGTTTGTGTCTGTGTGTTCTTAAGGGAGAAGTGTTCATGTGTCAGCAGAAAAACACATCTCCTGAGTCCCTGAACATCAAAGGTATTCACAACAACCCAGAGAGCCAGGAATACCACAGGAGAGCATGACTCATAAAAGACACACATTCATACTGCTGGGCTAAAATGTACTGGGAGTGTGGTTCTGCAGATCAATGCTAGGACAGAAATATTGACTCAAATCTGTTCAGTCTGTCCAAATGGACCCTGACGTCCCATGTCACACAGTGTCTGACGTAGCTTCCAGGAGCGACTGAGAGCCCCTCAGAGAGATTACCTGGGAATGGGCTGTGAAGTGGGGACCACAGGCACAAACTTTGGGCAGTTGGCCATCTGCTCCTGGACCTTTGCGCAAGAGGAGATGTGTGACCTCATTTTGACCAGAGACACCTGGAGCCCGCCAGTGGAGAGAGGAGGAGAGAGAGAGGGAGGGTGAGGACAGGAGGGAGATAAGGAACAGGAGAGCAAGACAGAGGTAGAGGAGCAGGAGAGAGAGCGCAAGACATGCTATTAAGTGAATTAATGGGCAGGGAGAAATTTTGAGAGTGTATATGTGAGTGGTATTGTGTATCATCAAGTGTGCGTCTGTATAGTATGTGTGTTGGACAGAGTGGCAGGCCATAGTAGTGTAGTACACCTTCTTACTGCAGCCCCGACAGGGGGCCTTGTAGTTGGACAGCTGTTTCTCCACACTGGAGGACTTGTCCACCTTCTTTGGGTCAAAAGGCATGCGGCACAGAGGGCAGAGGGGAGAGGTGACCTGGAGACAGGGCTGCAGACACTCCCCACAGAACCTACACACACAAACACACACACGAGATAGTCAGTCGTTGCACTGGAACCAAATAATCAAATCTATACTCAGAGAAAGAGACTGACAATCGGGACATGAGTCGAATGATACGTAAAGTCTAAACACAAAGTGAATCAGAGCGTTTATTCAAAGTGAGTGTCCAGGAAAAATGTGTGTCATCTCAATGAGATGTGTTTGTGAGCTTTAATAACATTCTATGAACCTCTTCTCAAGGTTTGCCCGCACGGTGAACTCCAGTCAGTCAGTCTCATTCAGTGCCATTAGAGCAGTGGTGTATCCATTTGCTGGGGCAGCATCACTCACAGTCAGACAGACCCAGCATTCAACCCATCATCATCTCCTCTGGCGACTCTGAGCAATGTGGGCACCGCTGGCAGCACTGGGCCACGGTGGGGCCGAGAAATGCCCCTGTGGTGGATTGCAAACGTGCTGAGTGATGGGCAGTCACCTCCCATGATGACATGAGTCAGCACTGCCAGGTAGGGCACCGTCAGCAAACAGAGGGCCCAGAGAGCTGGTCTTGGGCTGGCCGTGAAACCTCCCCTGACAAATGAGCCAGGAGTTTATACTGCCAGAGTACTGAATCATTGCAGATTTTTACAGCGCAGCCGGATTCTTTATGGCCCTGTCGGCCTGAAGGCAAGCGGGTAGGGTAGGGAAAGACTTCGTTTCCAGAGGACAAAAATGGTGCCCTTTGAACTTGACTGATTTCAACGTGTACTCTGAACCTGACCCAGTCTGTACTTCCTCTCACTGTAGCTAGCAGTTTAAGAGTGGCTACTAGCACCCCAGAGCCGCACACCTGCTACTTCATTTGTTGCTTTGAAAGCACTTTCAGCAACTCTTTGCCCCATTAAAAACAACAAATCTTGTTGATCAAATTTTTTACTTCAAAAAAGTCAGACTACAGAGAAAAGCCAGGTGTGGAAAGAGAGAACATAACAATAACTGTTTCCTCGAAGCCCGAAAATAACCCCATTAAACCAGCTATATAGTAGAGAGCAGGAGAGCAGTCAGCCAAGCAGAGACCGAGGCGTGATGGTGAGCGGAGGAGAGGAGGCTATTGGGGAGGGACGGACTCCATCAGCTCATCCTAACAGCATCCACAGCACAGCCCAATCTTTACCTGGAGTCCTGGGGGTGGGTCTCCACGCAGTGAGAGGGAGGGTAAATGTTTCCATTATGTCCACAGAGGCCTGGCCTGCACCGCCACAGATACTGATACAATACTGCCCACACAGAGCTCTAATTGAGCATGAAACGTCTCATCATTCAGAGAGAGAGGAGAAGAATATTATTAAAAGCAAATCAAATATTATTTGTCACATGTGCCGAATACAACAGGTGTAGTAGACCTTACAGTGAAATGCTTACTTTACGAGCCCCTAACCAACAATGTAGTTAAAAAAAAAATACAGATAAGAATAAGAGATAAAAGTAACAAATAATTAAAGAGCAGCAGTGAAATAACAATAGCGAGCCTACATACAGGGGGGTACCGATAAAGAGTCAATGTGCTGGGGCACCGGTTAGTTGAGGTAGTGTGTACATGTAGGTAGAGTTATTAAAGTGACTATGCATAGATGACAACAGAGAGTAGCAGTGGTGTAAAGAGGGGGTGAGAGGGGGGCACTGCAAATAGTCTGGGTAGCCATTTGATGTTCAGGAGTCTTATGGCTTGGAGGGGTAGAAGCTGTTAAGAAGCCTCTTGGACCTAGACTTGGCGCTCTGGTACCGCTTGTCGTGCGGTAGCAGAGAGACCAGTCTATGACTAGGGTGGCTGGAGTCTTTGACAATTTTTAGGGCCTTTCACTGACACCGCCTGGTATAGAGGTCCTGGATGGCAGGAAACTTGGCCCCAGTGATGTACTGGGCCCTACGCACTACCCTCTGTAGTGCCTTGCGTTCGGAGACCGAGCAGTTGCCATACCAGGCAGTGATGCAACCAGTCAGGATGCTCTTGATGGTGCAGCTGTAGAACCTTTTGAGGATCTGAGGACCCATGCTAAATCTTTTCAGTCTCGTGATTGGGAATAGGTTTTGTCGTGCCCTCTTCACGACTGTCTTGGTGTGCTTGGACCATGTTAGTTTGTTGGTGATGTGGACACCAAGGAACTTGAAGCTCTCAACCTGCTCCACTGCAGCCCCGTCGATGAGAATGTTGGCGTACTCTGTCCTCTTTTTCCTGTAGTCCACAATCATCTCCTTTGTCTTGATCACGTTGAGGGAGAGGTGGTTGTCCTGGCACCACACGGCCAGGTCTCCGACCTCCTCCCTATAGGCTGTCTCATCGTTGATCAGGCCTACCACTGTTGTGTCATCAGCAAATGTAATGATGGTGTTGGCGTCGTGCCTGGCTGTGTAGTCATGAGTAAACAGGGAGTACAGGAGGGGACTGAGCACGCACCCCTGAGGGGCGTGAAGAGCAAAGAGCTGAGGGGTCAGATATATAAGGAGCCAGGAGTCAAATCTCCCTGCATAGCCACAACCAGTCTTGGTTCTAACTTTGTGGGTCTATCACTGTTCTTCTCTTTCAGCTGGTGACCAGAACTCCCCGCTTGTGGAAGAAGCCATGCAATCTGCCCACAGGCAGGCTAATCAAGTGGCTAATAAACTCTTAACAACACAGTGGAGCGCTAAATAGCGTCAAGGGATGTCTATTAAAGTAATGGCACTGTGTTTCAGCACCTTAGTTATCACATTAGCATGGGCTTAGTTTCAATAGCTAAACATCTCTCACTTCACTCCATCCATATTCAACCAGCTACATGACCCATGTGACCTCCTCTGGAGTCAGTTCCTACTTCCCAGTCACATAGGAAACCCCAAAACACAGCCAATCTTTTAGTCAAAATGTCATCTAGTCAAAACACGTTCAAATATCCACAAGCTCGGTTTGTTTCCATCAACCAAACAACGCTGTAGAGCTGAGATCTGGATGAAGCCCAGCCTGTGTGCCTACGTTAACATTCAAATATACTAATAATTAGGCCTAGTGAGTACGCCTAGACCTATTCTCAAGAGAGCCCGCAATACTTGGAAAGACATTTCTTTGGGAAATTATACATGAGTGTAGAGGCTGGTAATAATATTCTCTGGGGCTATCATTGCCTCGTATTCAAAAGGTATACTCAGCTAGCCTAGGCTATAGAATTGCAGCACATCTCAATATCAGAGCAGTACAAGTCATTTGCCGTCCTTTTCTACTACCTTAATGAACCAATAGCATCATGAAAGATGTTGGCCAAATTATTGCTACAATGCTGACACTCGGATCCAACAACATAACATGTTACTGTGTGTGAGTGTGAGTGTGAGTGTGTGTGTGTGTGTGTGAGGCTCGGCTAGCATAAATGTCACTGGAGCATTATTGCTTTCTGACCCTCATGTCGGAGTCAGTCGCTCCGTGGTGTTGTTCGAAGTGCGAGCCTGTGTCTATTTTGCAAAGTGTGGTGCCTATCAGGTTCACAGTCTGTCCTCATACCTATTCACGTTTCCAGACACTTCAGAAAACTTTCCCAAACACCTATTAATAGATCAATAAAACAGATAGGTGGGAGGAAGGGAATCAAACTTTTTTGCAGCACAAAAAGAGATCGTTTGGGGACCCGTTTGATCAGCTGAGATGTAGTAAAGCTCTCTGTCTGGACAGTGATGAAGGACTGTCTAGGGTTGATACCGTCTCAGAGAATAGAGAAGCCAACATGAGAGGAGTAGCATTGAACAAAGCACACATATTCAAACAGCACTGATGAATACTAAAAGCCAACAGTGCTGAAACACCATCCTTTCGGTCTGTCACACCGACAGACACACAGAAGTAAAGAGAGAGTACAGGACAGACAGAGCTACGACAATGTCGAACTACAACGGCCTGCAGAGCATTCAGCGAGCAACACGAGCCCCTTACAAATGCTCATCTGCCTCTACATAACAGTCTGAGGGGAAACGTATCTCCATATCAGTGAAATACAGATGTGTCCCAAGCACTCCAGCAGCAGCAGTCTTTCAAAATAAGCATCCAGACCTACTGTAGCCCAACTCTGGTGCGAAAGACGACTCAAAGGTGATCTTCGAGCATCGTCTGTCATCACTTAAAGATGCCCGGATTTAGCACCCTCCTATTAGATACTTGAATCACTTCCGCTGTACTTGACATTCAGACAGCAGGACGCCACCACCTGCAGGCTCACTCACGTTTGCACGTCTTGCGTCGAATTGAGCAGGGAATAAAGAAAGAGTTGTGGTCAAGTGTGTGGTGACATGGGAGTGACAAACACTCAAGGGTGAAAATGGGGTTGTTGAAATACTGTCCTGTACTGCCTAGTTGTGAACATTTTGGCCATGACCAATATGCTTCCTGAGTATTTACATTACATTCTCACCAATAGAATAAAGATAAGCAGTTGGCTAATAGTTAGAATATTACACAGGAATGTGATTATTAGGCTACCTAGTAAGGTGTTAAAGGAGCAGGCGAGGAACGGCCTATTCCTCCAGAAGTAAAAGAGAGTCACCAAAGAGCACTATTTTTACACATAGATAGGCCCATCTCCCCATTATAGCTAGAGAGAGACAATGGCATCGTCTGCCGTCACAACGCAGCACACACCTGGCCCAAGGATACCGGTACTGCTTGCTGATGCATATGGTTTATATAATGATGTATGGTGTTATAAGGAGAGAAGCTCCATAACTGTGTATATTTGATCTACCCTCTCCACTACCCTCTCCACCTCCCTCCCTGAAGAAATGAGGCAAGCTGACCATATTTCCTGTGCAGAGAAGGGAGAAGAAGCTTCAGTGGAGATATTTGCTGCCAATTCAGGAGCTGCAGAGGTAGGCTAATGAGAGCAAATGAAGCCAGGTGCTACTAGAACACAGACGCCTCAGGGTTGGCTCCTCACCATCTGCACCTCAGCTCAGTTCAATCTACTTCTCAGAACTACAGTAAAGTAGACACCGCAGAGCATAGAGGAGCAGTAGGAACTCGTGGTTGTTTCCCCCCTGAACAGACACACAGTATAGGAATAGGACACAGGCTTCCTCAAATAAGCAGATTTAACAGAGCAGAGAGGGTATGAGTTTGCGAGGGTATTTCACACATTCAGGAAGTTTGACATGCCAGAACATCTTTACATGTGACTTTCAGAAGCTTTGTTCTCAGTTGAAATGAGGCTCTTCTCACACACCGTCAGATGGGCTTGTCACTGTAACGTCACAGGACAGAATTAAAGGCTTGACAGCACCGAAAACCATCAGCAGAAATGAGTGAATCTATAGAGCTAGCCTGTATAATCTCTTGCAGTATCAAAGGAGACTACTGCCCATCCCAGTCAACCCCTTGCTTATACATCCCCTGCCTGTACATTGAAACACATATACTCCCTCTCCGGCCTCTAGGTCACCAGGCTGCTTGTTATGGCGCACACCTGTCACCATCGTTACACACACTAGCGCGTCATCAGACTCACCTGGACTCCATCACCTCCCTGATTACCTTCCCTATATATGTCACTCCCTTTGGTTCCTTCCCCAGGCATTATTGTTTCAGTTTCCTGTCTGTGAGTTGTTCATGTTTTGTAATACATTTCATTTATTTATTAAATGATTCACTCCCTGAACTTGCTTCCCGACTCCCAGCACACACGTTATGGAATAACGTCTCGCCTAAGGGAAGCATCAGGGAGTGTTTTTTTGTGTGTGTTGGAGGTGACGTCGGGTCCAGGTGGCAGTACCAGAGCTACCGGGGAGTCCTCAGCTGGCTCGTCGGGCTCTCACGCTTCAGCCGGCTCGTCGGGCTCTCACGCTCCAGCCGGCTCGTCGGGCTCTCACGCTTCAGCCGGCTCACGCTTCAGCCGGCTCGTCGGGCTCTCAAGCCTTAGCCGGTTTGTCAGACTCTCACGTACAAGCTGGCTCGTCGGCCTCCTACGCATCAGCCAGGCTCTTCAGGCTCTCACGCCTCAGCCGGCTCTTCAGGCTCTCACGCCTCAGCCGGCTCTTCAGGCTCTCACGCCTCAGCCGGTTCGTCTGATCCGCTTCTGATCACCAGGATCGTCCCCGTGGTCGGCGTCCTGCGGGGGGGTACTGTCACGTATACTCCCTCTCTGGCCTCTAAGTCACCGGGCTGCTTGCTTGTTATGGCGCACACCTGTCACCATCGTTACGTGCACTAGCGCGTCATCAGACTCACCTGGACTCCATCACCTCCCTGATTACCTTCCCTACATTACGAGTGATTACCGTCACTCGCTTTGGTTCCTTCCCCAGGCGTTTCTGTTTCGGTTTCTGGTCTGTGCGTTGTTCGTTTTTTGTAATGTTTCATTTATTTATTCAATGATTCACTCCCTGAACTTGCTTCCCGACTCCCAGCGTTACACATGGCTTACGTGACACACCACTGTTAGAGGGGGTGGGGGCGAGGACAGTTTGTTTTGACATGACACACCTCAAGGTTCTCTCAGCTGGACATCCTCTGAATGCACCGTCACACCAAAGTCTCTGTCTCTCAACGCTTTTAACTGCCTCTGCGAGTTATTTTGTTTCACGACAACAGGCTTGCGGTCGTCCCCTTCAATGTGCAAGAGAATCGCTCCCATGGATCTTACAATATAGCCTAGTAGACTGTAGTGCAATGTACATCATAGTGTGAGCACTAGGAATGAAAATCCAGCAGTAGGCTAGGTTGTGAAACAAACACATTTTTCACAGAGAGGAAGCCAAGAACAACAGTCCCAGTTCTCAGTAATGGCTTAAAAATAGCCACACACTCTTTGTAAAAGAACCAAGATTGATCTGAGGACATTAAAGGACTGTTTCTGCAAATTACTGTCTGCATGAGAGGCAAAGCAAACCCCTCAATTATTTTATTTATTTTTTATCCCATTTTCTCCCCAATTTTTCGTGGTATCCAATCGCTAGTAATTACTATCTTGTCTCATCGCTACAACTCCCGTACGGGCTCGGGAGAGACGAAGGTCGAAAGCCATGCGTCCTCCGAAGTACAACCCAACCAAGCCGCACTGCTTCTTAACACAGCGCGCCTCCAACCCGGAAGCCAGCCGCACACCAATGTGTCGGAGGAAACACTGTGTACCTGGCCCCCTTGGTTTAGCGCGCACTGCGCCCGGCCCGCCACAGGAGTTGCTGGAGCGCGATGAGACAAGGATATCCCTACCGGCCAAACCCTCCCTAACCCGGACGACGCTATGCCAATTGTGCGTCGCCCCACGGACCTCCCGGTCGCGGCCGGCTGCGACAGAGCCTGGGCGCGAACCCAGAGACTCTGGTGGCGCAGCTAGCACTGCGATGCAGTGCCCTAGACCACTGCGCCACCCGGGAGGCCAAACCCCTCAATTCTGACACTGTACTGAGAGAACTAAATGAAAGACATTTAAGCCTTTCAGGCTACGACCCACCCACACAGGAAGGTTCCGCTAAAGGTATCCTGATGTAACAACACAAAGTGCATGATCAGTTTTCTGCCAGGTTGCAATGCCAATCGTGCTTGGCAACAGTCTTTAGTAGTCTACTGTTGTTTTGTTGTTGTAGCTACAATAGTTACACATTATCTTGCCCTTTCCCACAGACCCATTTAGCAGAGTGGGGAGCTGATTGGCCAATATGGCTTTCCAGAGGAAACAGACTTCAAACCCACTGTGTGACAGTGGGCTCCATGCCAACGCCACAGGAGTCAAAGCAGGTGCATGAGTCTGTGTGTATGTGGCTGTGTGCGAGAGAGACTGCATGCTTAAGCAATGCGTGCATACAGTAGTGTTGGAGGTAGAATGTAGTGAGTCACTAGAGTGAGTGGTCTCCTCCATGGCCTGAGAGAGCAGTAAGAGGCTCTCATGTGAGACCTTTGTTCAATCTCCCCAGCAGCAGCTCGGCTAGAGCAGGGGAGAGAGAATGGAACGAGAGACACAGAAAGGTACGCCGGCACGCTGCATAGCTGAGCGTGAGAAGATAAGAATGCAGAACAACCTTGAGGGAATAAAAGCTCCCGTTTTGCTCCTTTCCTCCCTCTGTCTCACTCCCTCACTCAATGAGCAAACTTCCTCAAATCACCCAAGACGAGGGAGGTGGGGGGATGGTTAGGAGTCAGGCTGCCAAGTCTGCCTTGGGTTCAGCCCACTAACAATGCCACGTGAGGAAGAGAGGGAGAGAGATACAGAAATAGAAGAGTAGACGAGGGATGAAGCTGAGGTAAATGCTTTGAGCAGGTGTGTTACAGACAAAAAAGATGTAAGTCAGACAGACATCAGAGCCCAGTCTTTAAATGAGCAGCCATATTAAAGCTCCCATTGTCACACAAATAAAATCCTAAAAAAGGGCAGGAGGAACGGTTTGTTAGGCGAGTGACAATGCGTCAGCTTCAAGTCAACCATACACATTCATTCCCGTCGACCAACAGAAGGTGTCAAAAGGGAAGAATAGAAGGGAGCCGTTTTCAAAACGCCAGTAATCTTCAGTGATGACAGCAGAAGAATGGACATCAAGTTGCCCCCCAAAAGAAGATTTTAGAATGGACTACATCTAGACTTTTTCAGTGTAACTGCTAGTAATGCAATTCACAGGAGGCAACAAAAACACAGGCAGCGTTACTTAGGCTACAGCCCTACAAAGATGTTCACTAATGTTCAGTTTAGGGAAACTAGGCAATAATTGGTCAATAGCTGGTGGTGGCTCCTCAAAATAGCTTTTTTCCAAACGGCTTATACAACTGGAGAGCTTTCAGACCCCTTGGTTTCCAATAATCAACCTTGTGGTGTGTGTTCTTACTTTAAAAAAAACAACATGTGGACAAACGATTATAACAATTAGTCTTATTGAGGCATATTAATGCCATGTTCTCAACCTAACTTTTACAACCACTATTCAGCGAGCTTCCCTTCACAGCTGCAGACTTTTCATGTACATTTGAAATGTGAATTGATCCCAGTGAGAAAATGGTGCAGGCAGAAGCTCTGCTCAATGTACCAGAGGCAGCACCTCACAGATCAAAAGGCAACTCTCATGTGCCACACTGAGGTTACATTACCCACGTGCCCGAGGCCTAGTCAAGGACATTGTGGGAAGCTTATGGTCGAACGCAGTGGTGGGAAAACAAACATTGGTGGGAAAACAAACATGGGGGGGGAAAAACATAAATAACTTAGCTTCTTCTCTGACTGAGTGCTAAAACTCTACATACTAATGAAAGATCAAACAATGCAATGAGCATCATGGGAATCCAAAACATCCCATTCAACATTTTAATATGGCTGTTTCCACATATCCTAGTGCTGGCTAAAAGTATACAAAACGGTCTTCCTCTTTTCGACAACACGTCTCATTTTAGCCTAGGCAGCCGATCGTGGGCACCATCTAGCGCCTACTATCGGCTGCCTAGGCTAATCTAATTTCTGTTGAGTTAGCCGTTAGACACGCATTTCCTCTGTCTGTAGTTATTATGTGTTTATTCTTAAAAAGCTATTGTCCAACATTTCTCATCAAATCGGCAAATAGCCTAGTTAGTATTTCACGTCGATACTGCGTTTCGGGAAGCACTGAACTACCACCTAGCCCGCTTTGTTCTACTGTCTGAGCTCCCTTGCATTCCCTTTGGCAAGTTGGCATCCATGGAAAAACGAAAACATTATCCCTATCCCAGTATCAATGCAGTTTTTTCTATCATAGATGTGGCATTTTTGCTGTGAATCATAAGCATTTTATAACAAAACCGTTACTTTAAGTGACAAGCAAAAATGAGCTTGACAGCTCTATCTGCGGACTGATAAGTGACAACAACCAATACAAATATTATGAGAGAATATATGCTATATACAATAGCACGTTGTTGTTTTGTAAGTGATATACATTTGTCTGAGAAGCAAGAGATCACAAATCCGTCAACTTACGTGTGGGCACAGCTTCCAATGGTGACAGGTTTATGATACACCTCCAGGCAAATTGGGCAGGAGAACTGGCTCTCGAGGCTCTCGCCAGTGGCAGCTGCAGCTGCCCCGTTTTGTTGGTGCTGCCTGAGCTGATGAGTAGCCGACACAAAACTGCGAAACATCGCCATCATGAACGAGGATCTTGCTCGCACTTCGTTCTCGACTATAACTGTAACTACCTGGGAGTATTCACATCGAGTATTTACATCGATTGTACACGATGGACATCCTTCGTGTGAATAACGCGTATGAATAAAGCTATCCAACCTATGTATTGTTTGTGTAAAATTATTTAGCTAACATTAGACACTAGATCAGTCCGCTACACAAGCGCTCAAGAGAACGCGCCGAAGCACGAAAGAAGTAAACATTACAAGACAGTGCTGGTTGACGAGAGGACAAAAGCAGGGCGCTGAGCAGATTATTCGATCTTCAAATCATTTTGATTACAAACAACTGACCAAAATATATCCAGATCATTAAAAGATCAGGGAATTTTCGCAATTGCTAGTTCAGGGCGACTCTCACGAACAAGCCGTACAGCTTCAGCAAAAAGAGGACGTTTCTGGTCATTGAAGTCTCGTTCGCGATATCACCAACTCAGTTTACAGATGCTTCAAACTACATTCCCACAATACATTGTTTCATTGTGTTGTAAAATGTTTAAGTTATTATAGTTCAAATTTTCTCTTTTAAAATATGTGTTGCAAGATTGATTAATGTGATACATCCACAAAAAAGAACAGTGATCCAACTACAAAACGCTCTTCACATGACTGTGTAAAGAATCTAGCACGTCATCAAAATGCGTGATGTTGTTATTCCAGCACGAGCCTTTTGACAGCTATAAGAAATAGGCTGAATTAAATACATCTCGAAATAGCTACACTAATCTAATGAATTTATCTAGCTAAATAGAGTTTCGAAGAACGCTGGTATCTGCTCACATAGTTTTAACTGGCAAGCTTGAACCGAAAACTGTTACAGCTACGTTCTGCAATTGTTGGCTAGCAAGCTACAATAAATTAGAGCTCTTCGTCACATAGCTAGCTAACTCAACCCGACCATGTGTCAGGTCGATGAGGAATACAATGGACAGCTAGAACACAGAGTGACTCCACGGTAAACTATTTACCCATTTAACAGCTAGATTACCCAGTTGCCTAAACTGCAGTCAAGCTAATGTCCACGTGTAACTAAGTTCAGCTCGCTAGCTAACGTTAGCTTAGCTACTTAAAGTGTTGTCTGCTTTAGAAACTGCTTCCATCCACTCACAATTCATTTTTTTTAAATCGCAGTGTCTCCAAGAAGTGTGTCAAATGCAAAGAAAATACAGCGGTATTGATCATCCGAGCTGGAGATGCATTTTGCAGGTAACGTTAATTGAACTGCTTTTTGAGAGTCACAAACTACATGTATTTGTCTCAAGAACTGGCCCCACAGAACTTACAGCAAAAATTAAAAAGTGGTAATTTTTACTTCGTTGTGCATCTTTTGCTCTCATTGTCGGCATATATGCTCTTTGTAGCTAATAATGAAAAGTAATGTATTTATTTGGGTATGTTTTCTGGCCAGGGGCTGCTTCAAGGAGTACTTCATACACAAGTTCCGGGCAATGCTGGGAAAGAACCGGGTAATATTCCCTGGAGAGAAGGTATTGAATATCCATCTCTAACATTTGTGTAACGTCTTACATAAATCAAAACAACTGAGTTGGCATTGTTTCTCTGTTGTAGGTTCTTCTTGCAGTGTCTGGAGGGCCAACCTCTAGCTCCATGTTGTCACAGGTTCAAGAGGTAGTTGGGTCAATGTCTTACTAGATGTGTAGTCACACTGTATGTTGCAATTACTGAAATATCACAGGGCTGACATTTTAGATGCAACTCATTAACAGTTTCTTCAAATTATTAAGGGTTTCAAACTGTTTTTGTTTTTCTGAATGAAAATGAACCTTCTCTCAGGGTTTGAGTCGAGACGCACCCAAGAAGTTGAGATTTGTCCCTGGAATTATCTACATAGATGGTAATGTACAGATGATCATCGCTGTTCTTTGGCACAATGTTTTTTCTTCATCTGTCACTTAGCAAGGGGTTCTGGCCCATTAGACTAGCTCCCGTGTGATGATTGTCTATTACTATGTCTTGACAGAGGGCGGTGCCAGTGGTCAAAGCATGGAAGAGCGGGAGAGGGCAGTGGCTCAACTGGAGTCAGTTTTCAGAGCCACTAATTACCATTACCACATAGTCCACCTGGAGCAGGTGAGCTAGAGATGGGTCAGAAAAATGTTGTTTGTACTTCTGTCTGGGATGTGAGACTGCGCTTTGATCATTGGCATTAAATATGTACAGTACCTTTGGAAAGTATTCAGAAACCTTGACTTTTTCCATTTTGTTACGTTACAGCCGCATTCTAAAAAATTATTTTTTTTAAATCCTCAGCGATCTACACACAATATCCCATAATGACAAAGCGAAAACGGGTATAGACATTTTTGCAAATGCATAAAAAATAAACGGATACCGTATTTACGTAAGTATTGCTATGAGACTCAAAATTGAGCTCAGGTGCATCCTTTTTCCATTGATCATCCTTGAGATGTTTCTGTAACTTGATTGGCGTCCCTGTGGTAAATTCAATTGATTGGACTTCATTTGGAAAGGCACACACCTGTCTATATCAAGTCCCACAGTTGGCAGTGCAAAAACCAAGCCATGAGGTCAAAGGAATTGTCCGTAGTGCTCCAAGACAGGATTATGTCGAGGCACAGATCTGGGGAAGGGTACCAAAACATTTCTGTAGCATTGAAGGTCCCCAAGGACATACTGGCCTCCATCATTCTTAAATGGAAGATGTTTGGAAACAAGACTCTTCCTTGAGCTGGCCATCCTCAGGGAGGTGACCAAGAACCTTATGGTCACTCTGACAGAGCTCTAGAGTACCTCTGTGGAGATGGGAGAACCTTCCAGAAGGACAACCATCCTTGCAGCACTCCACCAATTAGGCCTTTATGGTAGAGTGGCCAGACGGAAGCCACTCCTCAGTGGCAGGGACTGGGAGACTAGTCAGGATTTAGGCCGTCATTGTAAATAAGAATTTAACTGACTTACCTAGTTTAAATAAAATATGAACTGAGCAAAGTACAGAGATCCTTAATGGAAACCTGCTCAGGACCTCAGACTGGGATGAAGGTTCACCTTCCAACAGGACAACGACCCTAAGCACACAGCCAAGACAACGCAGGAGTGGTTTCGGGACAATCTCTGAATGTCCTTGAGTGGCCCAGCCAGAGCCCGGACTTGAACCCGATCGAACATCTGGAGAGACCTGAAAATAGCTGTGCAGCGACACTCCCCATCCAACCTGACAGAGAAGAATAGGAGAAAATGCCCAAATACAGGTGTGCCAAGCTTGTAGTGTCATACCCAAGAAGACTCTGCTGTAATCACTGCCAAACGTGCTTCAACAAAGTACTGAGTAAAGGGTCTGAATACTTTTGTAAATGTGATTTCATTTTTAAAAATATATAAAACGTAGCAAAAATGTCAACCTATTTTTGCTTTGTCATTATGGGGTATTGTGTGTAGATTGAGGGAAAAAAACAATTTAATCAATTTTAGAATAAGGCTGTAACATAAAATGTGGAAAAAGTCAAGGGGGCTGAATAATTTACCGAAGGCATTGTATTATAGCTTGTCATTATTTAGAACATATGGTTGCGTCATCATGTCTATTGTCTTTCCCTTCCCATGGTGTTTCAGGTACTCAGTCTCCCCAGCTCAGTGCTAGAGGCAGGATCCTCGGCAACAGAAAAACCACAGACTGGGTCGAGTTATAAAGCTGCTGTGGACCAATTCATCCAGACCAAGAAGAACCAGCATCCAGACCTCTCTGTGGAGAATGCCCAGAGTCACCTGTCCAGTCTGAGCATGCAGGAGGTCGAGAATGGAGTAACCAGCCCCATCACCCCTGAACACACCCAAGCCCTTCAGAGACTGTTTGCCTCTGTGAGGACGCTGACAGCCAAAGAGGATTTGCTACATACACTGAGGTGAGAGATTAGACCGTATCTCCGAGACATGCCATTTACGTATCAGAGCATATGGGGGATGAACATGTCTGAAATGCTTCTGAAGGTCTAGTTTGTGTAAAGGCCATTTATGACAGGTGTAATGCATTGCTTTGTCCAGGCTGCACCTGATTCTCCACACAGCGAGGACACAGGGCTACACCAAGGTGATGATGGGGGACAGCTGCTCCCGTCTGGCCATCAAACTGCTCAGCAACATCTCTCTGGGGCGAGGGGCATCGCTGGCAACGGACACGGTGAGGAAAAAATCCTCCCCTCTTTCAGCTCAGTAGAATAGTAAACATTATGTTTATGCCCCTCTAAATATTACAATAAAGTACCGTTCGTAGCATTACCCCACATAGACATACATTGTGTTTTGAGCTCTGGCAGCAGCATCTGTGTTAGTTTGAAATGTTGCTATGTTCACAGGGCTTCTCAGATCCTCGCTACGGAGACGTGGTCATTGTCAGACCCATGAGGGACTATTCCTCTAAAGAAATAGCATATTACAACAGAATGTTTGACATCCCCTCAGTCTTCATCCCTGGCCTGGACACTAAGGTGAGAGTCGACTGTGTTCTGATTACTATCATTGTTATGTAGTGTGACACTGTTGGCCAAGTCCGTTGAGTATTTTAAGAGTATTCTTCCTTCACCGCCTCTTCCAGGCACAAAACAAGGCCAGCATCCAGCACGTAACAGAGAGCTTTGTCACCAAACTCCAGACTGACTTCCCCTCTACTGTCAGCACAATCTACAGGTGAGGATGGGTAGCACACCGAGCCACACTAGGAACCAATTGTAAGAACGACTTCTAAAATCCAAATAACTTCACAGATCTTCATTGTAAAGGGTTTAAACACTGTTTCCCATGCTTGTTCAATGAACCATAAACAATTAATGAACATGCACCTGTGGAACGGTCGTTAAGACACTAACAGCTTACAGACGGTAGGCAATTAAAGTCAGTTATGAAAACTTAGGACACTAAAGAGGCCTTTCTACTGACTCTGAAAAACACCAAAAGAAAGATGCCCAGGATCCCTGCTCATCTGTGTGAACGTGCCTTAGGCATGCTGCAAGGAGGCATGAGGACTGCAGATGTGGCCAGGGCAATAAATTGCAATGTCCGTACAGTGAGACGCCTAAGACAGCGCTACAGGGAGACAGGACGGACAGCTGATCGTTCTCGCAGTGGCAGACCACGTGTAACAACACCTGCACAGGATCGGTACATCCGAACATCACACCTGCGGGACAGGTACAGGATGGCAACAACAACTGCCCGAGTTACACCAGGAACGCACAATCCCTCAATCAGCGCTCCGACTGTCCGCAATAGGCTGGACTGAGGGCTTGTAGGCCTGTTGTACGGCAGGTCCTCACCAGACATCACTGGCAACAACGTCACCTATGGGCACAAACCCACCGTCGCTGGACCAGACAGGACTGGCAAAAAGTGCTCTTCACTGACGAGTTGCGGTTTTGTCTCACCAGGGGTTATGGTCGGATTCGCGTTTATCGTCGAAGGAATGAGCGTTACACGAGGCCTGTACTCTGGAGCGGGATTGATTTGGAGGTGGAGGGTCCGTCATGGTCTGGGGCGGTGAGTCACAGCATCATCAGATTGCCTGCAATGACAACAAGCTCAATCTCAACGCTGTGTTACAGGGAAGATATCCTCCTCCCTCATGTGGTGCCCTTCCTGCATGCTCATCCTGACATGACCCTCCAGCATGACAATGCCACCAGCCGTACTGCTCGTTCTGTGTGTGATTTCCTGCAAGACAGGAATGTCAGTCTTCTGCCATGGCCAGAGAAGAGCCCGGATCTCAATCCCATTGAGCACGTCTGGGACCTGTTGGCTCGGAGGGTGAGGGCTAGGGCCATTCCCCCCAGAAATGTCTGGGAACTTGCGGGTGCCTTGGTGAAAGAGTGGGGTAACACCTCACAGCAAGAACTGGCAAATCTGGTGCAGTCCATGAGGAGGAGATTTAATGCAGCTGGTGGCCACACCATATACTGACAGTTACTTTTGATTTTGACCCCCCCCCTTTGATCAGGGACACATTATTCCCTTTCTGTTAGTCACATGTCTGTGGAACTTGTTCAGTTTGTCTGTTGTTGAATCTTATGTTCATACAAATATTTACGCATGTTAAGTTTGCTGAAAATAAATGCAGTTGACAGTGAGAACGTTTGTTTTTTTGTTTATATGGTGCAGTATTTGTAAAGAAAATAGTGGTTGGAAGTGGATTTTGTTAGGATACTATATCAATCTTAAATGAGCTTGTTATGCATCTAGACTCGTGCGAAGATAGCTGTTGAGGATTTTGGTATTGAGTACCTGTTTTGATGGTTGTCCTCCAGGACCAGTGAGAAGCTCCACACAGCATGTCCCCCTCAGAACACCAACACACAACCCTTTGCTAAGTGCCTACTATGTGTGTGCGCCTTGGACACTAAACTAGGTGAGTCGCACTGCCAGTGTACTAAGACGGCATCACATTATATATGTACTGTACTCACTAAATAAAAGTACATGTCATTTTGTACTGAAATTAGTATTTCTATACCCTAATCACGTAAATATCTCTACCTATCCTTCTCTGCCTCCCCATGTTCTTTAGAGGAGTTCTCTGCCTACCAGGCTACACTGATCTCAGAGCAGCTGTCTCAGAGGCGGGGCCCAGGCCCCGGGTTCACCCCTGGTACAGCAGCAGCTCCAGGGCTGCCTCCAGCCTCCTCGGCAAGCCAGGGCCAGTGCTACTCCTCTGGAGGGGGCCAGCATCAGGGCTGTATGACTGGAGAAGGGGGCTGCTGCTCCTCTGCTAAGTCAGTAGGCATTTGTCTCCTGTCTCCAATGTTTGCATTACTGTACAGCTGGATTATGTACACAGTGTACAAAACATTAAGAACACCTTCCTAATATTGAGTTGCATCCCTCCGTTTGCCCTCAGAACAACCTCACTTCGTCGGGGCATTGACTCTACAAGGTGTCGAAAGCGTTCCACAGGGATGCTGGCCCATGTTGACTCCAATGATAATCACACAGTGATCAAGTTGCCTGGATGTCCTTTGGGTGGTGGACCATTCTTGATATACATGGGGAACTGTTCAGTTTGAACCCAGCAGCGGTGCAATTCTTGACACCTATCATCATACCCCGCTCAAAGGCACTTAAATCTTGTCTTGCCCATTCACCCTTTGAATGGCACACATACACAATCAATTTCCCAATTGTCTCAAGGCTTAAAAATCTTTAACCTGTCTCCTCCCCTTCATCTCCACTGATTTTTACAAGTGACATCAATAAGGGGTCATAGCTTTCACCTGGTCAGTCATGGAAAGAGCAGGGCTTAATCTTTTGTACACTCAGTGTATATTCACGTGTTTACATTTAGGGTGAAGTGCCAAGCAACTTGAAGTTACTTGTACAAGTGGCTGTTTAATTTGATCCTATTGAATTAATACAATACTGTGTGTGTTCTTTCAGGAAGCCAGAGACAGTGGATCTTAAAAGCCTGTGTTACAGTTGTAGACTGACCATCAAAGACATGGTAAGTGAAAGAACGTCTATCACTTCACATTACTCCTAAACATGACCAATATAATCTTTAGAAAGACTACAGCAGGACAATGTGCAATGTGAACCATGGCCTTTCTCTGTTCTACAGACAGCAGAAGATGCCCTTCCCCAGTACATACTGTCAGAGGCTGAGAGAAGGAAGAGAAGGTGAGATTTATACAACATTCTTAACTCAAAAACGTGAAATAGCCATAATGTCTGCGTAGAATATTGAGTTATTACCAGTAGAATTATACTGAGCATATCCTTCTATTTACCTTGTTACTTCTGTTTATGGACTTGTCTAGGTCTCAGATGAGGGAGGAGATCAGTGAGTTCCTGCTGGAAGAGGATGAAGCCATCCTGAGTGTCAATGGGTCCTTATGACAGACTAATACCCAGTGTGACTGGACAACGTCCAACGGCACTGCAGTGAAGTTGTTCCCTTGGCAACTATACAGCCAAGGCTGTTTGTCTCAATATAAACTAATACCAATTGCTTTTAATTAATCAACTGACTGAATAAATATTATTTGGCTATAAGACAACAATATGCTGATTGAAACTGTATTTTAACTGCACACAAAATAAAGCTGCTTTGTACATGGCACTGCTTGGTGGTGAATCTAACATTGATTCAGGTATAACTAATGAATTGAATATGGATGTATGATGCTGAAACAATTAGTTTTTCCATGTCAGAAATGAGAATGAACAATATTTTCATTGGTTTAGAAGCTGAATCACATTCTATTGGAAATATAAATGATTATTCTTCCACAACAGAGATCCCATAGCAACAACCTACATGGTTCTGCATTAGAACTCCCATCAGGTTCTCTGAAAATGAGAGCAAACATATGGAAATAAAAGTATAACACATGTTTAAAGTTAGGAAAGGTTTTTGCAAATTGGCAATGGCTGAACCCTGTTGTAACAATTCAGAAACAAATAAAAAGGCACAATGGTAGCTGTGTTTTCTGTATAGTGTCACAATTTCTGAAAGTACTCCAGCATGACATTTTCCAGAGATGGGGGCAATATTGCCTTATGCATTATTCCAGCATGGAGACATTTAAGGATTGTCATGACTAAGACATTTTACAGTGTTGCTATACTCTATCATTTAACATTTAAGAGATTCAAGTCTTGCGATCAATAAGCCTGTAACTTGTTGCCACGTACAAAGTTAGCTTTCCTCCCAACTGAAGCGTTTCAATTTGTAAACAGTTTGAGTAAGACTTGGAGATTTGGCTGAAATTGATCTAATAGTGTTTTGATTGGAAACAAACACCCTACTTTAGGTCCTTTTTCTCTCAAATTGTCCCCTTTGGCGCTGTCCACACTGCTGGTCAGTGTAGTGAAGATCCAGCCTGTCTCTTCATTAAGGGGTAGTGTCTGTAGGTCAAGCCGGCCATCACACCTCATTCAGAAGCCGATATTTCTGTTGGAACCCAGCCAATAAGACGAGAGGAGCCTGGCTTTAGTCTGTGGTCAAAGTGCAAAGCATCTAACCTGCCCTTCTGATTGGAGAGGCCTAGCCAAACTTTCCATAACCAGTTGGACGGGCACTGGAGCAGACCCCTTGGCCACCACACAGCCTCTGGCTCACTGTCTGTCAGTACAGCCCACCAGCAGAGGCAAATAGTACTGTCAGAATACAGAAACAGACAAAACATGCCTTTCCCCCTGGCTAAGAGGGGTTAGTGCACAGTGAAAATAGACCCACTGGAGCTAGTATTGGGTCTTTTAGAGGCACCCCAGGGGTGATCTGGATAGGACAGCCGGGGGGGGGGGGCTAGCGATTGTCACTTGATAGCTTGTCTCTTGTCCACTTAATCATAGTCTCTGGTGAGCGGTAGAGGAAGATGAGTTTGGAGTAGAGTTCCTCTTCCAGCTCTAGCTCTCCTGTCTCCCTGACCAGGAAGATGTCTGTGCACAGCTTGAGGATACGGTTAACACAGGGCAGCTCCTCAAACATAATGGAGTGAGAGATTTCACTGAAGAAGCCCCTCACAAACTTCCCAATCACCAGCACCACAGACACGTACAGCCCCATGATCCTGCAATGGAGAACAAGTGTAGAATGAGCATAATTGAACATAGAGCTCTCGTCTAAACAGTTAATTTCCCACACAATAGTTTGAATGCAAATCAGGTCTATTCGATTTGCTGGAATGGGCTACCATTGAGAACACAGGCACGCATAGATCTTTACCCATATCCTGCCAGGAAACCTAGACTGGGGGGGCTGACTTTGTCATTGAAGATGACCATCGGCAGGACGCCGCAGGCCCCTGTGGACGGAGGACAGTCGGCGATGCTGATGTCCCACCACTCCTGGGCCCCACGGGTGCTGTTCAGAGAGCGGTCCCTCATCAGAGACAGTGTTATATCCTGGTAGCCCTCCTCATCACCTGCAACAGAACATGGTGTCAGGGAGACAGTAACACAGACTGACTGCCCATGTTTTAGCTTTGAGCTTCCTTATAGACGGGTTGGTTGTTTAGCAGCAAATATGGGGCAAAACAGACAGAGTTGGCTTAGATTGTTGACAACATGTAAACTATATATCATCGCCAATGTTTATTGAAAATAGAAAGAAAGAAAGCTGAACAATGAGCACTTGCCTCTCAAATAAAGCATTACAGCTAGCAAATTTTGTCCCTGTTAGTAGACGTGAGATCAATCAAAACAAGACATGGTATCAAGAACAACGAGCTGAAACGAGCCACTTAGGATTCACCAAATGGCAGTTTCTTGTCATTGTTGCTAGTGTGACGGATGTGAAATGGCTAGCTAGTTAGCGGGTACGCGCTAGTAGCGTTTCAATCAGTTACGTCACTTGCTCTGAAACCAATATGTAGGGTTTCCCCTTGCTCTGCAAGGGCCGCGGCTTTTGTGGAGCGATGGGTAACGACGCTTCGTGGGTGTCAGTTGTTGATGTGTGCAGAGGGTCCCTGGTTCGCGCCCGTGTCGGGGCGAGGGGACGACGTAAAGTTATACTGTTACACTAGGTATATGGCCATCCAGAACCATAACACACTGCCTTCTGCCCCTTTGAAGTGTGTGCATCGTTTTCGTGACGCTGTCAGCTAACCGTCTATATTTCAAGTACTGTATGGGAGGAAGTATGTTTATACAGAAAAGCCGCTCTGACCTTTATACAGCTGGTCGACTGGTTTGGCCTCGGCTCCGTTTGGTGCTCGGATATAGTTGGGGAACATGTGAGGCACACGTCTGATAAAAAACAGTATAGATAATGTCAAACAGAATTCAGGACAGGATTTCACACAGAAATGGAAATAAACTCAGCAAAAAAAGAAATGTCTTCTCACTGTCAACCACATTTATTTTCAGCAAACTTTACATGTGTAAATATTTGTGAGAACATAACAAGATTCAACAACGGAGACATGAACAGAAATGGAATAATGTGTCCCTGAACAAAGGGGGGGTCAAAATTAAAAGTAACAGTCAGTATATGGTGTGGCGAGCAGCTGCATTAAGTACTACAGCGCATCTCCTCCTCATGGACTGCACCAGATTTGCCAGTTCTTGCTGTGAGATGTTACCCCACTCTTCCACCAAGGCACCTGCAAGCCCTAGCCCTCACCCTCCGATCCAACAGGTCCCAGACGTGCTCAATGGGATTGAGATCCGGGCTCTTCGCTGGCCATGGCAGAACACTGACATTCATGTCTTGCAGGAAATCGTACACAGAACGAGCAGTACGGCTGGTGGCATTGTATTGTCATGCTGGAGGGTCATGTCAGGATGAGCCTGCAGGAAGGGTACCACATGAGGGAGGAGGATGTCTTCTCTGTAACACACAGCGTTGAGATTGCCTGCAATGACAAGCTCAATCCGATGATGCTGACACACCGCCCCAGACCATGACAGACCCTCCACCTCCAAATCGATCCCGCTCCAGAGTACAGGCCTCAGTGTAACGCTCATTCCTTCTACGATAAATGCGGATCCGACCATCCCCCCTGGTGAGACAAAACCGTGACTCGTCAGTGAAGAGCACTTTTTGCCAGTCCTGTCTGGTCCAGCGACAGTGAGTTTGTGCCCATAGGCGACGTTGTTGCCGGTGATGTCTGGTGAGGACCTGCCTTACAACAGGCCTACAAGCCCTCAGTCCAGCCTCTCTCAGCCTATTGCGGACAGTCTGAGCACTGATGGAGGGATTGTGCATTCCTGGTGTAACTCGGGCAGTTGTTGTTGCCACCCTGTACCTGTCCCGCAGGTGTGATGTTCAGATGTACCGATCCTGTGCAGGTGTTGTTACACGTGGTCTGCCACTGCAAGGACGATCAGCTGTCCGTCCTGTCTCCCTGTAGCGCTGTCTTAGGCGTCTCACAGTATGGACATTGCAATTTATTGCCCTGGACACTCTGCAGTCCTCATGCCTCCTTGCAGCATGCCTAAGGCACGTTCACGCAGATGAGCAGGGATCCTGGGCATCTTTCTTTTGGTGTTTTTCAGAGTCAGTAGAAAGGCCTCTTTAGTGTCCTAAGTTTTCATAACTGTGACCTTAGTTGCCTACCGTCTGTAAGCTGTTAGCGTCTTAACGACCGTTCCACAGGTGCATGTTCATTAATTGTTTATGGTTCATTGAACAAGCATGGGAAACAGTGTTTAAACCCTTTACAATGAAGATCTGTGAAGTTATTTGGATTTTTACGAATGATCTTTGAAAGACAGGGTCCTGATAAAGGGACGTTTCTTTTTTTGCTGAGTTTACTACATTTGACTTTGAGCGGAGAGCAGAACATACACTGGGTCTGTGCGGTTCCCCACTAGCAGGGAAGCCAGGTCTGCTCTGACCGGGTTGCCTGGATCCAGATCGATGGAGTACTTGTCAGACGTGTGCTCCACAGTGCCACCCTTGCCAAGGTCCCTGAAGAAAGAGACAGACACAAATACAATAAATACCACAGAAAACCACAGCGCAATTGCGTAAACAAATGTTTTTACGTCTGCAACTACTTAAAACCACACACACACAAACAGGTGCATACACATACAGATGCGCACACACACACCACACCCAGCTGACCTCTGGAAGGTCCAGGCCAGGCGTAGGGTCATGTCCACAGGGCTGCCCAGCAGCTCCTTGACCACCTCCTGTCGACTTGGTGGGCTGATCCTCCACACTGACCCTGAGCTGCCCTCGATCTTAGCTGTCACTATGTCCTCATAGCTGTAGAGGGTGATGAACTGCATAGCCCTCTGCAGGGGACACACACAGACAGTCAGAAGTTACAACTACCTACCACGGAGCAGCAGAGCTCAAGTCCATGTTCGTTGTATTCATCATTCAACAGGGATCACTTACTCACAGTTGTACCCAATTTGTTTAATCATATTCTAAAACAGGGTGCCCAAGGGAAGGAAATTAGTTGAGCTCTTTATAGTAGAGTTGGAGGTATTACGCACAGCATTGTCATAGAAGTTGGTGGTGAGTTTGTTGTAGTCCTCCTCAGTGAAGGACTGAATGGACTGCTGCTGGACACTCATGGTGAACAAGGGCTATGGAGAGGGACAACGGTTAACGTTTTAGTACAGCAAATCTAACATGAGCACATATCAAATGTATCTTCCATAGATTCTCCAGTGCTTGCTTTTTAGTGCTGGACGAGACTTGCCGTTGAAGATGACCATGGGCAGCATGGGTCAGGTGCCCATTAGAGTGTAAATTGGGCTCACTTATAATTCCCCCCCCCCAAGTAATTACCTCATATCCTCCCAGCTTGACAGTCACTGTGACATCCACAGGGTGATTGACCACGCCCACAACCGATCTGACCAACGAGATGAAGAGCAGCGGGAACCAGATGATGCAGATGAGAAAGAAGATGATGAGTCCTCCCATCCCATACTTCACTATCTTCTTCTTCTTCTGGCCTTTGGGCTGAGGGTATTTCTGAGGATGAAGAGGAACCAGTTGTAAGAACTGCTGGCCTAATCACATACTATAACAGACGGCAAGGGATTTGATCAACTACATTTGTAACCTAGAGGTCTTAGTACCTTCTCTGTCTCACGGCTGCACTTGATGATGAAGATGTTGGCGTAGATGTCTTCCACACACATCCAGTTGGAGAGGGACAGAGTGGTGTCAGTCCACACCCAGTCCATCACTGCCCGGAGCTCCACCAGGAAAGGCACCAAGCGGAACCTGAGAAGACAGACAGACAGACAATATCACCCTGTACCAGTACCCAACCTCATCCCATCACCTCCCTGAACAGGGAGACACTCTGACTCAAACATATTAAATGGTCTGGCAGAGTAGGAGACTATGAATGGACAGACTCACCCTTGGAAGAGGAAGAGGTTGAGGTGGTTGAACTTCTTCGTGAGGAAGTTGCCCAGGATTCGGGTGGGGTAGCCACAGCGGATCTGATAGGCCGACAGGGCAAAGTAGATACACTTGAAGAAGTACCAGAGCTGAGCCACAGAGTTTTGACTGAACATCCTGAGAGGACAGAGGGAGACACACCTCAGAGAAATGATGCAATAGGCACACTACTTAAGGACTGTCGAACACCACGAAGATAGGCAAACACAAGCGTGATTAAATAGACAAGACGTAAGGAGATGTGTCACTCTGCGGACACACCTTCCTCTTCCTCACCTCTCAGTGACAGCAGGCAGGATGAAGAACATCCAGAGGTGGATGCCGAACACCAGGATGATCTGGAAGATGAGCTTGCCCAGGACGGTCTTGCGGAGGTAGAGGGCTCGGTCGATGATCATGGTGCTGAACTGGATGAGCAGCATCACCAGGAAGGCCTCGGGCACCTGGTCCTCTGACAGCGTGGAGGCAATGTCTGCTGCAGCTGAGTGTTTCTGAGGCACAATGGGCGAACCGTTTAGTCCACAGAATGCTATTATAGTGTCCTGTGAACAAGCACAGAGCTTCTAGACATGGTGTTTTGATGGTTTAATGGGAATAACATGCAGGTGGTGATGCAACAATGAGTAATACAATAACGGGAACTGTTTTTGAGACGTTTGAAAGGTTTGAGAGCTTTTGCTGGCGCAGGTATAGGAATAGGTTGTGTGTCAAGAGTGGCCTCGTACAGAAAGTGCATTCATTGCAGTCATGTAAACAGTACTCACTCCAAAGGCCCAGAAACCGAAGACAATGATGATGAAATCCACCACGTCAGTGAGGAACATGAGGGCGTAGACATCAGTGGCAGCACGGTACGGTGCATGTAAGATGTCGCTGAAGAATTCGTGACAAGGCTTGTAGACATTCCGCACACTACAAAGAGGTTTGGGAAATCAAATCACTGCCTCATGCCCAAATATGGCAAGATTATAGAGGACCGCTGATTCATACAGCACAGTAATCGCGTCACAGCCAACTACACTTCTAAATGCAAATCAAAACCCACAGAATTATTTACAAACCATAATAACACTAGAGAATCCACTGGTTATGTAATTGTGTGACGTCTGTATTGTCTGACGAGCTCTCTAGTGAGTGACTCTTGTGTACTTACGCTGTGATGGTGAGGTGCTTGATCTTCTCTCCCACTGCTATCAGCTTCTTACTGGCTGCCTCTCTACGCTTACCCTTCTGTTTCTTCTTCTGCTCCTTCTTCTCAGCCTTGATATCTAAGGCTTCTAGGATCCAAACAGAATACAAATCATTTCACTGTAACTCTGAGGAGGGCAGTCATAAGGACACACACTCCTATTTTGAAATCTCAAGCCCTTAATTCATGAATGTCTTCATTCTCCTCTCTACTGCTAGTTTCTTTAACTGACCTTTGCTTAATTGTTTTTTCTTGCGGAAGCGCATGATGCTGCCCTTCTTCTTGGGTCCCTCCACAGGCAGGCTGGGGGGCGGCTCTGGGGTGGGGGCTAAGCTGGTGCTGGGCTCTGGTTCAGGCTCTGGTTCAGGCTCTGGTTCGGCCTTCTGGTCCTCGTCCGGTTTGAGTTCTTCCAGGTCCATGAGGCTGGGTCCTGGGCTGGGATGGACCTCCACCCCCTCCCCCTCTCCTCCCTCTTCCTTGTTGGCCTCCTCTGATGGCCGTGAGGGCTTCTCCTCCAGAGCACATTCCTGGTCCCACAGGCCATACCGCTGATGAGAGACAGTGAAGAAATAAAACTGTTAGGAGTGTTGAATCCAAATCTTGTGGTATAAACGTACACTACCGTTCAAAAGTTTGGGGTCACTTAGAAATGTCCTTGTTTTTGAAAAAGCACATTTTCTGGTCATTAAAATAACATCAAATTGATCAGAAATACAGTGTAGACATTGTTAATGTTGTAAATTACTATTTTAGCTGGAAATGGCTGATTTTTAATGGAATATCTACATAGGCGTACAGAGGCCCATTATCAGTAACCATCACTCCTGTGTTCCAATGGCACGTTGTGTTACCTAATCTTAGTTTATCATTTTAAAAGGCTAATTGATCATTAGAAAACCCTTTTGCAATTATGTTAGCACAGCTCAAAATTGTTGTTCTGATTAAAGAAGCAATAAAACTGGGCTTCTTTACACTAGTTGAGTATCTGGAGCATCAGCATTTGTGGGTTCGATTACAGGCTCAAAATGGCCAGAAACAAAGCACTTCCTTCTGAAACTAGTCAGTCTATTCTTGTTCTGAGAAATTATGGCTATTCCATGCGAGAAATTGCCAAGAAACTGAAGATCTCATACGCTGTGTACTACTCCCATCACAGAACAGCGCAAACTGGCTCGAACCAGAATAGAAAGAGTGGGAGGCACCGGTGCACAACTGAGCAAGAGGACAAGTACATTAGTACAAGTACAAGTACATGTTTCTGGCCATTTTGAGCCTGTAATCGAACCCACAAATGCTGATGCTCCAGATACTCAACTTTTCTAAAGAAGGTCAGTTTTATTGCTTATTTAATCAGAACAAGTTTTCAGCTGTGCTAACATAATTGCAAAAGGGTTTTCTACTGATCAATTAGCCTTTTAAAATGATAAACTTGGATTAGCTAAAACAATGTGCCATTGGAATACAGGAATGATGGTTGCTGATAATGGGCCTCTGTAAGTGTAGATATTCCATTAAAAATCAGCCATTTCCAGCTACAAGTCATTTACAACATTAACAATGTCTCCACTGTATTTCTGATCAATTTAATGTTATTTTAATGGACAAAAAATGTGATTTTCTTTCAAAAACAAGGACATTTCTAAGTGACCCCAAACTTTTGAACGGTAGTGTATGATTATAAAGTCATGTCTGAGAGTTCAATGGTGGGCTGGTATACCTGTAGCAGTGAGCGATGGAAGAAGAGAGCCAGCAGCTGCAGCAGATCATAGCGGATGTAGTTATCAGTCTTCTCCAGGCCCAGGATACGAGGTGGGAAGAAAGGCTTGTCCTCGTTCAGCGTGAGCTCATATACACTGTTCCATGGGAAGAAACCAAACTGGAACAGGTACTTTACCACCACCATGACCTGAGTAGAACCGGAACAAACCAGAACAATGCAGAAGGAAACATAGTTTAACATAAAGAAATGTATCTAATACATGACCATCTGTTAAATATGATTATTTATTTGTTTTGTTTGTAAAAGCTAACAGCCTGGAACGGGAACAGTGTGGAATAAAGCCCTAAATTAGGTCTGGAAATCTAGAATGCTATTTGGTTTCTACCCTTGGTTTACACCAGGTGTGCAATAAAAAAACAAATCTTACACATTACAAACTTCACATCTTATGCAATGTTTACACCACTTTAGCCAACGAAGGCAAGGAGAGGGAGAAGATAGTAAGCATCTGCACCTGTGCAATGGCTATGTCTCAACAGGCTAGTATAGGTGTGCACTACCATACTACATCGGTGCGACAATAACAATCCATAAACCAGCTCTGTCTTGGTACCAGCATTTTCAACCCAACAACGACCCACCTCAGTGTAGACAATAGCGGTCATCCAGAACTTCTTGGTGGGGCGTGGCACGGCCAGCATGGCCCAGAGGAAGATGAGGATGGGCAGCATCACTGAGATGACGGAGGCCGTCACCATGTTGTTGAGCACGATGATGAAGTAGCACACCAGCTCTGAGTTGGCAGCCAGGAGGTTGTACAGGGCAAACTGCAGCTTCAGCAGGCGGTTCTGAGAGGAGTAGAACTCTCTACACTGGACCAGCTCCTCCACAAAGAACTGCCTGAGTTAGGGGGTATAGAGACATCGGGGTCAGTACAGTTCATACACGCAGGACATACACAAACTGATACGTGGGAACAGTTGGCAGTCTGAGTCGATCAGGCTAGAAGCTGGGGTCTGTAGCATGTCAACTGTAGAGGTCTTCTGGGAACATTGTGATGTATATGTCAGTACCGGTCAGTGAGCATCTCGCTGGCGGTCCTGGAGTGGCGGTAGCGGCTTTTGTGCTGTGGTTCTGGCTCCACCCCCAGCAGCTCCAGAGTGGGCTCTGAACAACACAGGGTGGTGCCGCTGTGACACTCACGCTCGCTCAGCTCCACCAGCTCCAACCCACTACAACATAATAACAGCAATAACACTCAACACTGACTGAATTATATACTGAAAAAAAAACGCAACATGCAACAATTTCAAAGATTTTACTGAGTTACAGTTCATATGAGGAAATCAGTCAATTGAAATAAATGTATTAGGCCCTAATCTGTGCCATTGTGTTGTGTGACAAAACTGCTAATTTTATTGTCCCTAGCACAAGTTTCACCTGTATAATGATCATGCTGTTTAATAATTTTCCTGATATTCCAAACCCGTCATGTGGATGGATTATCTTGTCAAAGGAGAAATGTTCACTAACAGGGATGTAAACAAATTTGAGGGAAATAAGCTTTTTGTGCACATGGAACATTTCTGGGATCTTTTATTTCAGCTCATGAAACATGGGACCAACACTTTATATTTTTGTTCAGTGTAGATGACTACAAACCAGTAAGAATTATTTATTTTTTCATATACATTTTGTTAAATTCTATTCTGTTCCTCCCTCGAAAGAGATATTCAATATTAATGTGCCCAATAGGTTAAATGGGCCATCACCTTCACCAACCTGGTGGCACTGGTTCTATTCACGTGGTCCGTGTCTCCCTCTATGTCTCCCAGACAGGTCTCCATAGTGGGGCTCTCGCTGCCCTGGGACAGCTGATCCTCCATGGGCTCCCTCAGAGATCCCTGTAAAACACTACAGGGTTAGGGTCCATCACTGGTCATAATGGGACAGTGCCTCACTAGAAGTAGATGACTTCTGGTTGTGGGAGGTACCTTATAACTGACCTGGCTGACGTTGTGTATGAGGTGGTAGCGTTCGTTGCACAGCACGGTGGAGGTGTCCACGTACTGCTTGGTGATGAGGTTGAGCCACTCTGTTAGGCCATCCACCATGGCCAGGAACACGATCCACAGCAACATGAGGACGTCCAGGATCCTCTGCACGATGTCTGCCTTCCCTAGAACACAGCATGAGATTACATTGCACTAGGTCATACAGACAATAAAATGTGTGAAACTTAATGAATAAATGGCACTGGGAATACACCAAAATATGTAACCTTCATCATTAAATAAACCCCAAAATACCTGAGCCCTCTCCATCAAGTTCGTCATTGTCGTCTATCTCTTCGTGTGAAATGCTTTCTTCAAATTCAAGACTACCTTCATGACCTGTAACAGAAAAAACAACAAGTTAATCACTGTGTGTATGTGTGTGTGTGTGTATGTGTGTGTGTGTGTGATCTCTGACCTGATGCTGGAGAACTGTCCTGTTTCCTCTGCCGTCTCTCCTCTCTTTCCAGCCTCCTTTGTTCTTTCTGTCTCTCCTGGCGTTCCCTCAGTGTTGCCTTGGCGCTGGTCACCCACGCCCGGTACGCAAGCTGAGGGCAC
The DNA here is from genome assembly GCF_045679555.1 of Salvelinus alpinus. Classification (NCBI taxonomy): domain Eukaryota; kingdom Metazoa; phylum Chordata; class Actinopteri; order Salmoniformes; family Salmonidae; genus Salvelinus; species Salvelinus alpinus. The sequence continues at coordinate 32,683,278 of NC_092090.1, forward strand.
GGGGGGGGGGCAGGAGGAATTCACATGCTTCAATACTGCATTATGAAAAGCAAGCTTTGGAGTATTTTGAGTAATATTGTTGTTTTTGCACATTTCAGTGCCTTTTAGCACTGTGAAAATGCTGTGGTGGCAGAGGCTGTGTTGATTAACTGTAAGGTGAACTCACCTGAAAGGCAGTCTGTTTCTGAGGCTTTTTTTCTTCTGAAAATAGTTCTTCTTCCTCCTCACTGTCCGACTCAAACAGGTAGTAATCCCCAGAATGCAACACTGCAAAGTTAAACAGAAACCATCCAGATGATATCAATACATGGGGACAGGACAGACCATGGGTAGTGAATGCATTTACTGGTAGTACAACTATGGCTGTGGCGGTCACAAACTTTAGTCAGCCGGTGATTGTCAAGCAAATAGCTGTCTGTCTCACGGTAATTGACGATGAATTAACATTAACACACTCAGCATCTGCTGGCTTCCACACAAGCCACTGATGCAGACCTTTGGAACACCTACATTTTAAAAAGTCTAATAAATCCATGTAATATTCCTTACACCTTCAAAATAAATCCACTATTTATTTTAGACAGGTCTAAAGAAGCATGATATGAAGAAAATGTAGTCTATTCTGAAAAACAGATTAGCATACTCTGAGCTGTCCTTATTTAAGGTCTTGATCTGGCTATGCTAAATGGCTATGGGCTTCACTAGTTAATTTAGCAGACAAGATTTGCTTAGAATTCTGTGGCATTATTTTATATTACTTTATAGTATGAAGAATACAATTTAACAAGGTTGAATAAAATAGAAAGGATATTTTCTCAAAATGATTTGAGGGAGTGCACACACGCGGCTATTCTGTGTTGAGCAGTTAACGAATAAATAGGTACTCCTATATGCTTAATTAAGAGTTAATAATGCAACTTTTTTGTTCTACAAATGTTGGGCTATATGTTTTGATTGTTAATACAATATAAGGCTGCATGATGCGACGCTAATGATGATTTGAAAAAAGTTGCTTGAAAGGCATGAGTTCTGCTTTGTTTTTTTTGCACAGGGTGTACACACTTCATTAGTCTCTCATTCACAATTTGACAAGCACTTGATAATGCCTCGAATATCACGGCGGCATCTCCTTTGGTGACTGTAATGCACCCTAAAAAAATCCATGCCTTTTTGCGGCCAGCGGCTGTTGGGCCCTTGGCCCGGAGTGCTGCGTTGTGCCCTTCTCCCTGAGTGCTGCAGATCGGTGGGTCCCCTACGAAACGGTTGAGCTAACATAGGCTAATGCGATTAGCATGAGGTTGTAAGTAACGAGAACATTTCCCAGGACATAGACATATCTGATATTGGCAGAAAGCTTAAATTATTGTTAATCTAACTGCACTGTCCAATTTACAGTAGCTGTTACAGTGAAATAATACCATGCTATTGTTTGAGGAGAGTTCACAGTTATGAACTTGAAAATCTATTAATAAACCAATTAGGCACATTTGGGCAGTCTTGATAAAAGATTTTGAACAGAAATGCAATGGTTTATTGGATCAGTCTAAAACTTTGCACATACACTGCTGCCATCTAGTGGCCAAAGTCTAAATTGTGCATGGGCTGGAAGAAAACATTATGGCCTTTCTCTTGCATTTCAAAGATGATGGTACAAAAAAAACGTATGTTTTTTTCTTTGCATTATCTTTTACCAGACCTAATGTGTTATATTCTCCTACATTCATTTCACATTTCCACAAACTTCAAAGCATATGTATATCCTTGCTTCAGGGTCTGAGCTACAGGCAGTTAGATTTGGGTATGTCATTTTAGGCAAAAATGAAAAAGGGGAAAAAATGGGCGGATCCTTAACTTCACTAGGGTAGGGGGCAGCATTCGGAATTTTGGATGAAATGCATGCCCAAATTAAACTGCCTGCTTCTCGGGCCCAGAAGATATGATATGCATATAACTGGTAGATTTGGATAGAAAACACTCTAAAGTTTCCAAAACTGTTAAAATAGTGTCTGTGAGTATAACAGAACTGATTTGGCAGGCGAAAACCTGAGAAAAATCCATTCAGGAACTAGTTTTTTGTTTTGTTTTGTAGTTTTCTATTCAATGCCATTACAGTATCCATTGACTTAGGACTCAAATTGCAGTTTCTATGCCTTCCACTAGATGTCAACAGTCTTTAGAAATTGTTTCAGGCTTGTATTCTGAAAAATTAAGCTGTAAGAGCAGTCTGAATGAGTGGACCCTAAAGTGTCACAGAGCTTTTTCAAAAAAATCTGACACCGTGGTTGGATTCACAAGAAGTTAATCTTTAAACCTATGTAAAATATGTTTTGTTTTCTGAATTTTTATAATGAGTATTTCTGTATTTGAATTTGGCGCCCAGCAGTTTCACTGGCTGTTGAAGAGGTGGGACGCTACCGTCTCACGTGCCCAAGAGAGGTTAAGAAGCACCTCTCACTCACATAGCTCTCCATCACGTGATCGGCTCTTTCTCACAGGCTACAAGTGAAGACAGACTTATTGGCGACACAACCGCGCGCATCCTTATCCAATTCCAAGTTGCATATTGAAGATATTGGAAGATCTGTCGACATTTACTTTTCATCAGCCAACAAGATGAATAGGCCTAACGAACGGCAAAAGCACTATCCTATGTCAATATACTATCCCCATAGTACAAAAGTCAACCTATTCTATTCTGTGCGAGAAATACATATTCCAAACATTTTTGGGATGCAATAGATCCCAAATTAATACAACCACTAGCATAAAAAAAAACGTTTTTACCCAATGTGGCTGACGCAACAGATCCGAAATATTTAGCTTAAAATGTTGATAAACTAATAGGCTATTCCTTCACATTATAAGCGCAGCAATGTGCACATGGCAGTAGGCTTATGTATGCCAGTTAGGCGCTAAACTCCTTGTAAAGCGGATTAATGTGCTTCATTTTAAGAATTATTTGGCCACTTTAGTTGTGATACAAAACATATAGGCCTATGGGCTAGGCTACATGAGGTGTGCGACTACGATTAGAAGTCGCAAAAAAAAAAAACAGTTTCTTATGCTGGGCATCATTCACAAGTGATAATATATATTGTTACCCATCAGACTATTCTTGATTTTATCTTGTCTTTACATATAATAAATAATATATGCGTGAAATTTGTTGATTTAGAATGGACCATTATCATACAAGTAATCTGTGTACTTAAATAGCCACACTTTCAGGTGGTTCATTTTCATGCCAACCAGGTAGGCTATACTCCTGTTGTAAAGATAAACAATGTGCTTAATATTAGGAACGTTGAGAAATAAGTATAGTAGGCCTAGCCTATAGAAAGCTGATGGGATCCTCCTCTTTTCAGTAGAGGCCATCACTCTGTTTCCCCGGGCAATTGCATAGCCTATAGAAATGTTGCGCAACATGAGCTCATGGGCTCTCATGAAGTGTTTGATTAGATTTTCGAAAAAATTTGCATTGATGTCAGAGTGATTAGAGGGACAATAGAGTGCTGAGTCCTAGGCAGTTAGCAAGTTTGGTAGGCTACTAATGACCATCAGCCGCATCAGAGCTTGGAGAAGCCTAATTACCTTTGACTGCCTTCATGATTCGTGACCGACGGTGTGGCGGTAATACGGTCACCGCAACAGCCCTAAGTACAACTAGTCATAACTCATATACACTGAGACCACTTCAATCCCAGGAGTATTTAGTGTCTGATTTTTGAACAAAACAGAAACTAAGGAAACTGACTTGCAGCATTGGGCAATGCAGTTCTGTCTGAGTAAGGAAATAATGAAAACAGATGTGTGGAAAGACAGGCCAAAAAGACAGGAAGATTACAATCCTCTACTGGACTGCACCTGCAATTCAAAAAGTATAGAGAAATATGGGTACTAACCCAATGTATAGAATCGTTTCCATTATGAAACACTATAAGTCTGCTAATAAACTGTTTGACAAATTCTGATTGGTTCGGTCCTAAGGAAAACTTTTCCAGATTTCTGACAGTGCATGTAAACAGTGCAGGCCGGCTCAGCCAACCATTCCCCATCACTGACAGAAGACATCAGATGCAGATGCCGCTCACCACAGGAGAAAAATACTCCTATTTCAATATCAAAGAGCCCAGACAAATCTAATTTCCGGACCTCCTGAGGCAGATGGAAGGTCTTTTATTTGAGCGAAGGGCATCTTGGGACACAGCCCAGCCTCAGGTAATGATGTGATTCTAACTGACTGGATGACCTCCCAGAAGAAGTCTCTCAGACACAATTCCATTACAGAGGATAGAGAGTGCACAGTCACATAAACAATATTATATACATGGATGCTCATAGACACATCTGGAACATGCATATACAGGCACACAACAAGCAGCTGCATGCACAACACAAACACATCCACTTAAGCACTTGGTGTGAGATAAATGTGGGGTCAGATACTGTAGAGATGGAGAAAGTCAGTCTGGCACTGGCCTATACACTGACAGAGGTCTATATAGTAGTGGGATATGGAGCAAACCTTTAGAATGGTCCAGCCAGGGCTCTTGCCACTTCTTGCCACGCTTGTGGCTTCTCTTTTCCCTCTGTGGCTCTGTGGGGTGAGATGAAGGGCCTCAGGCTTTACCAAACAGCAAACACAACCACCCTCAAACAATCATCCGTAGAGATGGGTTGTTGAATTACTTTGAATAAATGTATTAACGGTTAATAGGATGATTCATGACAGTGAGCGCACAAGTCCAAACCTCATTTCATGTCTGCCGGATCAGTACAAAGTAATGAAGTTGAGTACCTGATGCCGGATCCGTCTTGGTGTCTGACTTCCGACGGCCCTCTTTACACTTCTCCTGTTTGGAGCGGATCCGTTCCATCCTGAGGGGAAGGCCAGACATATTCTGATGTCATCATGACTCATGATGAGCACTGACTACTTTACCCTCTCGCTCTCATTCCTCTCTCAGTTTTTCTACAGTAGTTGTATATGATTAAGCAGTCACATAATATGGCACTTGACCACACTACAGTCTTGGTTTTGGACATGTGTTTTCCAGAGATCGTCCATCTGCTGTCATATTCATCAGACATATGCAGAGGGAGATTATTGGCCTTGCTAGCCATTCTTGGCTATGGGCTAGTTATGAGATCTGTCTCTCTCATTAGCCCGTTTTAGCTTGATACATGAGGAATGGCTCAATGTGTTGAGAACATGGAAAGTGGTCACTTCTATGGTTACTCACGATCTCTTGAGCTGCGAGAGGGACTTCTTCTCTACTTCCTGGTGGAAGCGCATGTTCTTCACAATGCTGGCCCTGAACAGCTCAAAGCCCCTGTCACAATCAAACATCAGGTCAACATAACGTTTCCATACAGTACATACAAAACTCTGTGGCAGTTGCAGGGGAATGTCGTGGCTTTTAGGGTGCCCTCCAGGGGGTGCTGTGGAGACCAGTGCTCACCGGGAGGCTTGGCGGGCAGAGGCCTGCAGGTCGGCTGTCACGTGCAGGAAGTAGCAGCTGAGGAAAACTCTCCTCTGCAGCAGGAGGAAGAAGAAGCAGATACTGTCCCAGATGATCCCTGCCTCCTCTACAGGCAGAGTACACGCCTTATCGCTCACACTCTTAGCTGTAGGACACACACACAAGCATACAAAGTCCGCTTTGGTTATTCTATAACATCATTGTTTTCCTGCCAATTTGGAGGGTGACATGTGTGTTCACTCATAGAGATAAAATAACTGTATCCATCTGTATGTGTTGAGTACTCACGGTCATAGTAACCCTTGACTGTGCAGACCAGACTGAAGAGTTGGATCACCCAGCAGAAACTTTTCTGCATCTCTACCACAAACACACAGGCCAAAATCTGGGGACACAACACACTCTCACTTAAAGGTACGCAAGCATAACAGTTCACCTGACAAGGTTTATTTCCACCCTGTATAGGCTTATGGTTACAGTATGTGGTTGTCCACAGCGAGGTGCATAGCCACTCACAGACAACATGTTCTTGGAGATGATTACGGCCACGTTGTAGATGATGAGGCAGTCCCACATGACCAGGCGCGTGCGGGAGGGCTTCCTGAGCAGCTTGGTGCCGAAGAGCAGGAAGAAGAAGCAGGCCAGCAGGTAACCCAGGCCGAACACACTGATCCTGGTGGCCCCAGTCACAAACACCACCGACAAGACAAACCAGAACATGTGACGGAACACCAGAACCTTGGCCATGTCCAGGTAACACCTGGAGGAGAGGGGGGAGAGAGAGATGAGAGTTAATGTTGATACTGTATACTGGTAGGTGTAGTTGAGGATGTATAATAATTAGTGCCCAGAGTGTTTCCTGGTCAGGTCACATGGTCAGGAAAAACTCCCGCCCCTCATAATAAGGCCCGAAGGGTATGAAGATGAGGAGTGTGGTTATAGCTGCTGTTAGGTCAGTTGTTCTCGGTGTCTGGTCATACAGTACCTGCAGTTGATGAAGTTGGGGGCAGGGTTGAAAGGTCGCCCGTCCATGGGGTTAGGGTCGTCTGTGTTCTCCCCAGCCAGAACCATCCACTCCTCCCTCTTCTCATCCTCAAACACCTTCCACTGCTGGGAGGCACACATGAGGAGGACAAAGTCCGCTGGAGGGACCAGATACAGACACAACCATCAGCATCAAACAGGAGGAACACTACAGTAGAACATCATCAAATTACTAATGAACAATTTTTTATATTATGCATCTATGACCAGGATATTTTGAGGTCAAACACAGGTCATAGCGTTAGTAGGCCACAATATCACTGAGGTCAGATGAGGCAAGAGACTGACCAATGAGGTTCTTGGAGTTGGGAATGGTGTAGAAGTCTGGGAGGTAGATCCATTTGATGAGCGCTGAGTTGATTATGACGGGGGTGTTCCATCGCCAGGGGTAGTCTATAGAGGGAGGGACATACACTGTCAGATACTGTAGGTACCAGGGGTAGTCTATAGAGGGAGGGACATACACTGTCAGATACTGTAGGTACCAGGGGTAGTCTATAGAGGGAGGGACATACACTGTCAGGTACTGTAGGTACCAGGGGTAGTCTATAGAGGGCGGGACATACACTGTCAGATACTGTAGGTACCAGGGGTAGTCTATAGAGGGAGGGACATACACTGTCAGATACTGTAGGTACCAGGGGTAGTCTATAGAGGGAGGGAGATACACTGCCAGGTACTGTATGTAAAGAAGGTGATGTTCTTGTACAGCTACTGGGAAGCTGGCAACAATGGTGATACGTGGAGATTAATGAACCCCACTCACCTATACAGAGTGCAGGGGGAATGCCCACACACAGTATGTACTGGTAGATCATGAAGATGCTGAGGAACAGGCAGTACTTGGGCCAGATCTGAGCGATGGCCGCCCGGCGACGCCGTACCATGATGGCCACCAACCAACAGCTATGGATTATAACTAGGAAGTTCATCCGCTGGCCAATCACATTCACCGTCATCAGAAAGCAGATCTTAGAATGACACATGGACAGAAAAAGACATGGAAGATATGAGAGGAACCCAAAAGCATAGAGAAATACACCAACATGCTTTTGAATAGTAACTCCAAACAGCAGCAAGAGGCCTACCTCCAGGCCAAACTTGTAGAAGCTGTAGTTGAGTAGGTACTTGATGCAGGCCAGCAGGCCCTGGTCCAGGGTGTCTCTGGTGGCCTGGGGGAAGATGGCTGGGATGAGGGGAGGGGACCTCTGCTGCTGCCTGTAGTGGTGGTCCTGGTGGCGGTTCACTGTGGCCTCAAACACCAGCAACATCAGCACCAGCAGGTGGTTCTGGAAGGACACAAACACGACAGCATGAGCTAGGTCCAGTCCACTTGTTATTTGACCTAGTACCAAAGTTGGGGTCAATTCCATTTCAATTCAGAAGGTAAACAAAATTCTAATCTTTTTTTTTTTTTTTTTCAGTGTTCTTCCTGAATTGACTGGAATTGAAATTGACCCCAACCCTGCCTAGTACACATATTTAAAAAAATGTATCATGACGATGAACAAAGCTCAATGACATTACCTTATAATCACAGTCAAAAAACTGTCCCGAAGAGCATTGATCTCACCTTGCTATAGCCCAGCACGGTGGCATCCTTCCTGAAGCCAAACCAGTTGGCTGGGTCTACAGGCTCTCTGTACAGAGTGGAGTTCAGGACCTCAGCATCTTTCAGATTGGTTTCATTGGCCAAGGGCTATGATGGAAAGAAAGAGAAATGGAGATGGAGTGAGAGAGAAAGAGAGAGAGAGAGAGAGAGAAAGCAAGAGAGAAAGAAAGAAAGGGAGAGAGGGAGGGAGCGAGTGTATACGAGACTGAGGAACTGCAGCCAAAACGTCTCGCTGCAAATCACAGAAAAATAAACAAAAGGCTGTTCTCCTCTAAACGGCCATAAAGCAGGGAGACTAAACACGTCAACAGAATTCACACATGAAACTGCCTGTAATTAGCACCAAGGTATTCGCTTCTCACCAGGGGTAAATACTAGCATGGCGTGCACTCAGCAGAACGCTGGCAGCAGGAGTGTGAGAATGCTGTCAATATAAACAGAGAGCATAGCTCTGTACACTTCCATCTGTACTCCACTGTGTGTGTGTGTCTTTCCAGACTGGTGTCTCACCACAGTGCAGTTGTTGGAGTACTCGACAGGGTCGACGATGCTGAGCTGGTAGAGCATCTTGCAGACAATGATGATGCAGACCCAGACGGTGGACAGACAGCAAGCCATGTGTCGGAAGCGGGTGTAGGGCATGGCGAACGCCCAGAGCACCACCAGAACCAGGTTCATCACAGACGGCTGAGAGAGAGAGAGAGAGAGAGAAGAGAAAGGAGAAAGAAAGAGATAGACAAAGAACGAGAAAGAAAGTGATAGAGAGAGAAGAGAGACAGACAAAGGGAGAGGCCGTTTAGAAAAAGTGGGCTTGGGGCTTGGTTCCAAATTCACACGGTGCATAATAGACTTTAACAGATGACTGCTGTGGACTACTGACCTCTCCCAGAGCTACCCAGACCACGAAAAAGGCCACCATCTTGAGGATGTGCAGCTCCAGGACCCTCCAAATTAACACTTGGATCTGGGTCAGCGTGTCAGAGAACTTCCTGAACAGAACTATCAGCCTGTTCATTACCAAACCCCACTTACTGGGCATCATCTCTGTACAACAGAGAGAAAGAGAGCGAGACATCATTATAGACATGCCACATATACAGAAACTCTTGCCTTCTACTGTTTTTGTTTGTACAATTGTAAGCAGTCTTTGGGTCCTAGAAAAGCACTATTCAAATCCAGCCCAACAACATCAGTGCTCACCATCATCCTCCGATTCGTCATCCCTCAGATCCGTCACCAGGTCTTCCTCCTCAAACACAGCCCCATCATCACAGCGGCGGACCTCTGGTCTGTGCCTGTTCCTCTTGCTGTGGGATAAAAATAGTGGCATCATATAGGATATTGTTTCTGCAGAGGTGGACAATGGCTCTGTCCGGCAGTGACATTAAATGAGATGGACGGCACACGACTGAGCTCTCATTTACTATGGACTTGATTACGTGGCCTTTTGAGGAGCATATTATCTATTATCCTCTGTCTGGCAGTGAGTCATACAGTGTGGGAGGAGCCCGAGAGGAGCGTACCTGTGTATGGGCGTGACGTGGTCCAGGTCTGTGATCCTCATAAAGGGTTTGTGGAAGTAGTGCAGCTGCAGGATGCAGGCCAGCAGGAAGAAGCCTGGGATCAGGATGCTGGTGAACAACTCGGTCAGCTTAAAGGTCTCCAGGCCGATGTCAGCCAACCTGCAGGGAGACAGAGGAGCGGGACTCGCTTCAATTTCCAGAGGTTTCTACTATACTCATAGTGCACCTCAAACACAGATTGGAGTGATCAGGACAACATAGGAAATCTAGAAAAACTGGAGCGGAAATTGATGATAATTCGAAATTCCCAATTAAATCAGGAAAAACCACATCCATGAACCCAGATTGATGTTAATATAGGCCACTTCATCATCAAACATTATGACAAACCTAATAAGAAAGTGTGTATTAGTCTTGACCACACAGTGAGGTGGGGGGAACATACTGCTCTTCAGTGAAGCCGGTGAAGTTCTTCCAGTAGGCAGGGAAGTCCTCAAACTGGAAGGTATAGATGGTGATAAGGACCAGCATGGTGTAGGCCACCACCAGCCACCAGAAAACCTTGAGCAGCCTCCTCCACAGAGAGTAGTACACCTGACGATATAGGTTACAGTAACAGTTACAGTCACAACAACAACAACATTCATTAACATGTCAATGACCAGTCAGTTTGACCACAGGTCAAATCGAAGTAACGGAGTTACCCCCAGTGCGACCAGGGGCAATTTGCCACAAGAAAACCAGTTTGTTGTGTGCTGCACTGTGGGCTGACCCTGTATCACTCATGGTTGTTTGTGTGTGGAGGGTTGAGAGCAGAAGCATAAAACACACGTACAAAGTAGCAGTCAGACCAATAAAGTAGTATTGTAATATGGAAGGCGCAAGGAGTTGACGATGGGGGTCATAGTTTAAAAGGACTTGAGAGTGTGACCCCCTGGACTGATGGTGTCTACCTACCTGGTAGAGACAGAGGCAGAGCAGGAAGAGCAGCATGTAGATGATCTTGTAGCCCACCAGCTTGCCAGCGAAGCTGACCATGATGAACATGCCTCCACACACGTAGATCCAGTACTTGGCATAGCAGCTCATCACCAGTCTGCCCACAACTTTCAGAACAGACTCATTCTGCCCGCTCCCCTCTGTGGACCCAAAGGGAGAAGGAGCACCTTGTTACTAACCAAACTGAAGACACTGCCATACTGCACGGCGCACATGATTCGCAGTCAGTGCGGAAATTGACACGCTCACTACTGTAAAGGTGGCTCTGGATGAGAGAATCTGCTAAATGACTAAAACGTCAAATGTAGATAGCGGGAGAGAATGTGACTGGACCATACTAAAGAACACACACCTGGGAACTTCATAACTTTGGTGAAGTACCTTATTGTGTAGAGAGAGTGCGAATCAGAAGTGTACCCTCTCACCTCCAGTGGTGACCTCCTGTAGAGGGGTAGACCTGCCCTTCTTCCTGCTGAAGTTGTCCTTCACTGACTGGCGCAGGAGCAGCCAGAACGTCAGCGTGTACAGCAGCTGACAGGATCAACAAAACAGACAGAGGGAGAGAGGAGCGGAGGAGAGAGATGTGAAATGAGCCACCATTGGAGTACAGTCTTGACACTGTTTGGGAGATTGACTGCAGGACTGCACTTTTAAGTGGTTCTAAACCTTTTAAGAAAGTGCAGGAGCATATACAGTTAAATAGCCTATTCAGCATATGTGACAGGCATGTTTTACACATAAAATATTTGAGTGGTTGAACTTTTCAGATATTCACTAAATGATACCTTGTGGACATGTTTACTACAGCTCTTCAGTCTTCAGAATACAGACTACTGCACTATCAATTTCCTGTAGGCACTTAACAGACTGCATTCATTGACATTTCCCAGAGGCTCTGTCCCACTGCTGACCCTGTCCCCTCCACCCCTACCCCCTCTCTCCTCACCATGGCCCCCAGGCGGAGGCAGGGGTACTGGGCTCGGTCCAGGCCCAGCTGCCTAAGGCTCATGGTGCCCACGGTGCGGGGCAGCTCCGGCTGCAGGTCCATGGCCCAGACGTACTGCAGGAAGCAGAGGGCCAGGCCGTAGAGCAGGATGAAGGGAGAGCACAGCGTGGCGAAGTGGCGCCTCGCACGCAGCATCCAGATCAGACACGCCCACAGCAGCAGCACGAACGTCAGCCAGCTGTGGTAGGTGATGCTCCACACCTGCAGAGGGGCATCATGGGAGATGGAGTTCAGGTAAGACATGACATACCCTCACTGAGAACTGCTGTCACAGAACTAAGTCTTGGTTCCAATATCCCATGCATTCTTAGTGGTATTCTAATGTGGATATTGGAACATAGCCTAATATACCCCTAGGGCTCATAGAGAGGATATACTTAGAATGCGAATAAAATTTCTGAGTTACCATCATGGCGATGAGAGCACACACGTAGCTCTGCTGCATGACCACTCTACCCAGCAGGTGCAGAGGGTGGTCCCCGTGCTGTGCATCAGGGGCGCTACTGAGCCCTGGGCCCAAGTCCTGATGACTGGAGCCATTGGTGACGCCGTCTACTGTGCTCTCTATAGACAGAAGCGTGTTCTGGAACACATACACACACCTTTATAAACAACAACACCACACAGTCAGAGAATGGCACACAGTAGTACATTGGACTGCATGGGGCAGGGCAGGGGTGCTATCAGGCATCTCATGCCCACCTCAGTGTCGTCCTGGCTGGGTCGTCTCTGAGCGGACCAGGGCTTCAGTTCCACCTCTCCTCCTCCAGCCTCTGTTCCTTTGACAAGCTGGGCCCCCTCCTCACCCTGTCATATAAGCAAGTACTGATTCAGAAAGCAGCACAGACAGAGAGGTATGTTTCATGCCTTTGAATGCTGATGTCGGTACCTTGTCAGCCGACCCATGGTGGCTGCTGATCTTCAGGACCGTCGCCACGGTGATGTACAGGAGAAGCAGGATCCCGGGGTTGACATAAACCGGCCAATCATGCTCCGTGTTAAGGATGAGGTCATAGGAGGCGGAGCAGTTGCCAGGTTTGATGATATCCTTGAGGCCAAACAGTCTGGGGGTTGAGAAGAGGTGAGAGGGAATGTAACAGAAGCTCGTATATGGAGTTAAGTTGTGGAAACATGGTTTCTCTGTGAAACGTCATCAGATGATGTCAACTTCATCGCACAGTTTAGCCCTGTGTTCACCCTGCCGTGACCTATTGAGTATAGTTTCAAGGCAGAGGAAATGTCAGGTTAGATTTGTGGGCTGGAACTGACTTCTCATGTTGATGGCGGAGTGTGGCTAAGAGCCAGAGGTAGAGGTCAAGATAAAGAAGGAGAGATAGAAAGATCACAGGTGTTTCCACCTGGGAAGCCTTGATAACAGCAGTACATATCTCTCCCTCTATCTCTCCAGCATCCTATGCCAAAACCCTGAGGCACCGAGATGGAATGCTACAGGACGGCTTCATCACCCCCACCCCTCCACCCTGTTTCACATCCCAGGTGTAAGAGGAAAGGAGATGGATGGGGGGGGGGGGTATTTGGTAATATTCCAAAAACAACTTGCCAGTATTTCCTCACATAGCTTTCACACTCCACTCCTCCCCTCATTTCACTCCACTCCTCTTCTTCCCCCTCCTTCCCTCCATTGATACTGAGAACTATGGAACAAAACTGAGAACTGTCTCAGTTCCTCTCATCTGCTGTTAGCTGAGAGTGCAGTCTGTAACCCTCTCAAAAAGATCACAACCCCAAAAAGATATGTTGAAGTTTATCAGAACCTTGTGCGCCAAGGAGTCATTGTGTACAAATCACTTCAGAATCAATATGTTTGAATCACAATCTTGAGCTAGTGTGCCAACCAGGAGCATCGCTATGGCTGCTGCCAGTCCCTGTGAGAAGTAAAGCTGGGTAGCTACTAGAGACATGAAATACAATGACTAAAACGGAATAGAATTACTTATTTGGGTAGAGGTGGGGTGGGGCACTGACCTGGCCCACAGGCTGGCAGGGGGGAAGATGCCCTGGGCAATGGGGCACTGGTACAGGTAGAGACACACCAGGTGGCCCGCCGTGAAAAAGCCCATCATCACACACAGCACGTTGAAGCCTAGGTGGCTGATGGGAAAGTGGCAGGCCCACCATGTGCACACGCCGATGAAAAGCAGGAAGTAGATTGCAGAGAAGGCCGAGGGTAACGTGATGCCTGGGGAACAGAGATACAGGCGAGGGACTTTATCAAAACAATACAACAATACTGCACGTCGTCTCTCAAATACAACAAACCATACATGGATATCTTAAAGCAGTTCCCCCATACTTCAATGCAGGGATAGGTAACTGGCGGCCAACGGGACGCCCCCCTTTTGAAGGCCCTCGGATAAATTTCCCACCAAAATGACATTTTTGGGGGAACTCAGTCAGGGTGTTGCCAGGCAGAATACTAGAATACAAAAGGTGCCATTTAGAAATTTGGTTGTGCATCAACAGATGTTCTCCTGTTATGTCAGTCACTGTTAGTAACTCAATTGGCCCATGTCAGCAAACATGTTTTAGATTGGTAAGTTAGTCTAGTGGCCAGCTATCTAAACTTGTAGTCATCAAGGTGGAGTTTGGAGGGGGGGGGGGCACTGACTTTGTTAGTCTCACTCAGATATCCTTAAAAACTGCAAACATTTCTCTCCACCCTATGTCAAAATGTGTAGAATTGCAGGAAACTAGCTGAAAACTGCTAATTTTCTTCTGTTAATTAATTTCCTTTAATAATTAAGCAGTAATACAGGGGTTATTCCCTTGACTCCACTCCACTCTACCCTCACCTCCCTCTTGTTCTCACCAGCCAGAGCCAGCAGGGTGATGGCCAGGATCCGGCCCAGGTCCCTCAGGACCTTCTGGGCTGTGGCTCGTAGCCGGGCCGCCAGCTGCTTGGCACGAGTTGCTGCAGAAACCACGTCATCCCCAGGTTCACTGGACGACGAAATGCCTTCCTCATCGCCCTCCTCTTCCTCCTCCTCCTCTTCACCCTCCTTTGTCTCTGACCCATCCTCTGTCTGGAAAGAACCAAAGCATGAGGCAAATGTAAACCGATATTCATAAATGAAATTCATAATTTTTTATTATTGAACTTTTACTTAAGCAGGGAGTCCCATTGAGACAAAGGTCTCTTTTGCAAGGGAGCCCTGTAGCACAAGGCCAGCAGCAACTGCACAATAAAACGTAAGAGAACAAATACTTCAATAAAGTGTAATGTCAACAGTACGGTAAATCTCAGATCCAACGCTATCTGTATCCCTGTTATCAAGAGCACTTAACTTCCATGACAAGAACCTGGCACAAAGCATAAGCATCAGACATACACACGTGATACTATTCTTGTCATCTACAGTTACGTACATACAGTAGGTCAACACTGTAAAAGGTCAAACTGACATGGTACATCACACACTCATAGAGATCACTTTCTGACTGGGCCACTATGTTCAAAAGGGGAAACTCCCTGACAAACACCTGCACCTAATCACATCGTTTAAGGTTCTAGATAGTACACCCTTAGGAGAAAAAAAAGCGCTATCTGCAACTTTCCATTACCAAAAATGCATTATCTTAAGCATCAGCAACATTATTCTCGATGATGGAATACAGTACATAAGAGGCAGAGTGTGTGGTGCGTGTGTCTGTGTGTGTGGGAGTCCAATTACCTGGAGACCCTGTCGTCTTCTGTTAAACCTAGAGCGTTCGGGTTAGTCTGTGTGCTGCTGACTGCTCAGTGGTAGAACTATCAAAAGACAGATAAAAGGAAAGTAGGCCTCTCTCTCCCCCCTCTCCCTCATGTTTCATTAATACCGCTTTTCCCATCTCATTCTATGACCAGAAGTATCTCTCTAGACAGATGCTTGCCTCTCACTAACTTTTCCCTTCTTTCAGACGCTTCTCTATCCTTCTAGCGAGGTCTTATGATTGTCTGGGAGAAGTATTGCTAGAGGCAGAAAGATCAAGCACCCAGAACATTCCTTCATCTAGGGTTCCTCCCAAGAGATCATCATCAACATCACTCTCCTGCCGCCGGCACTCACATACCTCTCTCTCCATCTCCCTAATACACCCTATCCATCTGTTATGTATTCCCGCTCTTTCCATCACACTCCCTCCCTATTTCCCTCCATCACGTCCCCTCTCTTCTCCCGACTGTCCAGTGGCTCCTCTGCGGTCTATAGTGCTGCTCTGATGACTGCCTGGCCTTCATGACTCCAGCCTCCTCTCAGTGTGACCTGTTCCAGGGGAGTCGTTGACACCCCCAGCGTGTGAAGTCAACCGTTGACCACGGGAGTCTCATTACTGAGGAATCCCCGCTTTGGGTGGGCTAAGAGGGATGGCATTCCTCACACCACACCCTGTCACATACACCAACCTGTCACCCGCACAACATCCCTCCCACACACCCTGGATGAACAGGGGGGACAGGGTCAAGGGTTAGCCACGTGCACAACCTAATGTGATTCGGTTTCTGGACCTGCACATGGAATATGCTTGGGGTTTTCAAGAAGACTAATCCTCCTCTTCAAAATAAGACAGGAACATTTATGTTACTGACAAACCACTGCTGGCTCCCCTGTCCTCCCTTAGATGTAGTTCTGAGTGAAACCATGTGAGCCAGCGGGAAAGTGAATGCAGTGTGATGAGAGGGTGGGGTGAGGTATACTGTATGTGTTAAAGGATGTGCCCAAACTGCCCATTTCACAAACACAGTCTCCCGTTTCCCCAGCTGAAAACTCCCAGGCTCCACAGCCAGTCCCCTGAGTCCCGGCCACATCAAAGACCATTGTCCCAGCCTCTCTGGCTGGAGGTAGCCGCTCATTCCCAAACACAGGAACAGCCGCAGAACGTTGCGGTGCGGCACAGAGATGTTGTGAGAATGTTGTTTTTGATGTGTGTGCAGGTCTGAAAGTGGGAGTGTGGGAGAGGAGAGAGCTGCTCAATTGCTGTTGAGTGTACTGTACAGTCAGGCAGAACTAGTGGGCGGTCTGTCTGAACGATGTATTGTCTGAGCAGAGCAGAGGGGCAACCCCTGGCACCCAGTCAACACATGGCAATCAATTGTCAGAGTGCTTCCTCAATCAGCACAGCACTTCTGAAGCAAAGAACACAGTATGCAGGAACATTCTAACTGATATACAGATTTAACAGAGAGAGCAGATAATGAAGAACAAAACTTTAGAGAAATTGTTGATTTTTTAGTTTTTTGCCAATTGTAGCTATGTAATAAGCTCTTGTCAGAGAGTGGACAAGAGGCTCAACAGCAGTTTGGTTGTGTTTGTTCATTGATCAAGTCATGGTCCTTTTATCCTTTTCTGACACAGATCGGCGCAGGCTGTGTTTGTTTGGGTGGTTGCCCTGGCTACGACAGAAGTAGAAAGCTGTTGCTCAAGGCAACAGAAAGAAAGAAATTAGGGAGAGAGAAAAAAAATGAGATTGAAAGTACAACTAGTCTGGAGAGTGAAGAGCAGTCGAGACTGTCAGCGACAAAGGAAATGGAAGAAAAATCTTCCACTAATAGACTGTCTGGTGAAACCTCAGTGTCTGTTTGTGTGTATGTATGAGAGGCTCATGGGTAGGAGGCAGCATTACGTCTGGGCAGCCCCTCTCTCTCCCAGGCAGGCTGAGGCTGGGTTAGCCTGCCACACTGCGGAGCAGAGCGGGAAACCAACTCAGCTGGTGAAACAATAGCTACCACTGTCACCAGCACCAGGTCTGAGGGAACCTCCCCATTACCTCACAGTGACTCTCTCTCTGCCCCAGTAACACCACAACAAACACCAACACACCAGAGAGCAGTAACACTAAACTACTGTAGCATACCACAACACCGTTTCACCACAAGATACAGTTCCACAGAGAATAATGCTGCCCTCCAGTACATGTATGTTCTCTTGCTCATAGGCTGACAGTAGGTGAATCTGTTCTTATCAGCAGTGATTGCACAACAGTGCTATCAGCAGTATCTGGCTGCAACAAAAGGAAGATGGCCTTTCACGGAAGCATTCGGTTGTGCGTCTTTGTGAGCTTAAATTCTGTGAATATTCTGAATGCGATGTCCTATTTATACTCTGCAATTTTGGAATATGATTATAGCGAAGTAATTATGCACAAATGTTTGTTACAAAATAATTATTTAAATTTAAGAAATGGTTGTGTACAAAACATGAAGTTAATATGAAGTGTGGAAGGGCTTGAGGCAAGCGAGTGGGTGAGGCGGACATGGCCAGCCCAGCTCAGATATTCATTCTAACACCTCAGCCATAACCCTCCTCTTTAATCAGACACAAGACATTGGGTGCCATAACGTTCCATAAGAATGCATCATTACAAAGTTCCTTTTTATATATATATATATATATATATATATATATATATATATATATATATATATATATATATATATATAGCAGCCCATGCAGCAATGACTCAACCACTTCCATTTCCTGAGTGGTGGAAGCCAGAGACACTGCTTATTATTTGTGACTCACTGATTCGCAGGGCAAGACCATTACTATATATGGTTCGGAGTATTACCATATAAGCAGTGCTTAAATTTGTAAGATCGGGAAGGGCCGGAAAAAAAAGTGAGCGCGAGAGAGGTGTTTCCTGGGGGGTTCTGAGGTACCGGAACGCATGAATAAAGCATTGCATGCATAATCATCGCATTTGTGTAGTGGCATAGCGCAGTAGAGTAGAGGCACTTACAGAAGATGCACACATGGGGAACATTTATAGTAGCTTCGGGTCCAATTTTTGGGGTACTTTTATAAACGCATTTCATACGTCATTTTACATGACTGAAGACTTTGGCAGAATCTTTTTTAATACCGCACAAAATATCGAAATGGCAGGCTACTTTGACACTGACAAACTGAGATCAATGAAAACGACATTGTCTTGAATCCATCAATACCCTAGGCCTTGGTGTGTGGAGACATATTGAGGAGGAAGTCATAGTCCTAAACATGCTTTCCACTGACTCACCCAATGACGCGCAGCTCACTTGCTGGTGATGGCCGATGCACTCGTGCCAAAAGCCTCTCTCGCTCTCTCTTTTGTAAAACAATTTTTGGAAATGGCTCCTTTTCAGCAGGAGCCATTTGCTTTCAAACCTGTATTTTCCCTCGATTGTATTTGAAATATTGCGAAAGGCCTGTTTTGTCTACATGTACGTGCTGGTTTATCACTGACAGATTAGCCGCGCATTCCTGACTGTAGGCTATTCCTTGTTATGCTATTGGACTACAATCCACAGCTAGGCTATCAAAAAAGAAGAAGCTCTGTGGCTAAAGTATAGACTTTCTCATTGCTAAATTATAGGCCTTCTCATTGTGTAGTAGGCTATTCTGAATTATTACATTTATTTCTGAACAGACAGCAGTAATTCTATAACTTTGGCAAATGTATTTCAAGTCATCAGGGGTGCTGCAGTTCCTTCAGAACCCTTGGCGCGGCTATGATTCTATAAAGGAAATACACAATGAAGGGCAACGCTGGAGAGATAACAGTTGCAGGCTCCTGTCTATCAGAGCAGAGAGATCATAGAAAGTGAATCTCATTCTAGCTATGTGAGAGATACTGGCGCTCTTCTCACACAGCCACGGGTTGGTCTCAAACATAGGTTACAATGTTGCGTGAACCATAGACTCGGGCCGGCCCAACCCAAATCAACTCTTAAAATCGACTTTTTCACATGACGTTTTTTTGTGGGCGCAGGAGAATGAACAAATAGGCAACTCAAATGAACTGTGATGGCTTTTATTCCAATTTTTTACATTGGAAAAAGTGACAATTATTTTTCATGACACGAGAGGTACCAGATCCAGCCAAATAGGTTTCCGGAACAAAACAGTCCAAAACGTCGAGGTGCCGGATCCTGTTCCGGCAGGATCCGGCTCAAATTAAGCACTGCATATAAGTGTTTCTGGGGTATTTTACCTAGCACTTGCAGGAGAAATGTGTGTGAGCGTGCATGTTCCACGTATTAATAGCAGCATAGCGGTGAGGCCCAGTTTGTGTCTATAGAGTAGATAACCTCGCTCATCAACCCATCCTTGACCGCTGGCTACGTCCCTTCCGTCTTCAAGAGAGCGAGAGTTGCACCCCTTCTGAAAAAACCTACACTCGATCCCTCCGATGTCAACAACTACAGACCAGTATCCCTTCTTTCTTTTCTCTCCAAAACTCTTGAACGTGCCGTCCTTGGCCAGCTCTCCTGCTATCTCTCTCAGAATGACCTTCTTGATCCAAATCAGTCAGGTTTCAAGACTAGTCATTCAACTGAGACTGCTCTTCTCTGTGTCACGGAGGCGCTCCGCACTGCTAAAGCTAACTCTCTCTCCTCTGCTCTCATCCTTCTAGACCTATCGGCTGCCTTTGATACTGTGAACCATCAGATCCTCCTCTCCACCCTCTCCGAGCTGGGCATCTCCGGCGCGGCCCACGCTTGGATTGCGTCCTACCTGACAGGTCGCTCCTACCAGGTGGCGTGGCGAGAATCTGTCTCCGCACAATGTGCTCTCACCACTGGTGTCCCCCAGGGCTCTGTTCTAGGCCCTCTCCTATTCTCGCTATACACCAAGTCACTTGGCTCTGTCATATCCTCACATGGTCTCTCCTATCATTGCTATGCAGACGACACACAATTAATCTTCTCCTTTCCCCCCTCTGATAACCAGGTGGTGAATCGCATCTCTGCATGTCTGGCAGACATATCAGTGTGGATGACGGATCACCATCTCAAGCTGAACCTCGGCAAGACGGAGCTGCTCTTCCTCCCGGGGAAGGACTGCCCGTTCCATGATCTCGCCATCACGGTTGACAACTCCATTGTGTCCTCCTCCCAGAGTGCTAAGAACCTTGGCGTGATCCTGGACAACACCCTGTCGTTCTCAACTAACATCAAGGCGGTGACCCGTTCCTGTAGGTTCATGCTCTACAACATTCGCAGAGTACGACCCTGCCTCACGCAGGAAGCGGCGCAGGTCCTAATCCAGGCACTTGTCATCTCCCGTCTGGATTACTGCAACTCGCTGTTGGCTGGGCTCCCTGCCTGTGCCATTAAACCCCTACAACTCATCCAGAACGCCGCAGCCCGTCTGGTGTTCAACTTTCCCAAGTTCTCTCACGTCACCCCGCTCCTTCGCTCTCTCCACTGGCTTCCAGTTGAAGCTCGCATCCGTTACAAGACCATGGTGCTTGCCTACGGAGCTGTGAGGGGAACGGCACCTCCGTACCTTCAGGCTCTGATCAGGCCCTACACCCAAACAAGGGCACTGCGTTCATCCACCTCTGGCCTGCTCGCCTCCCTACCTCTGAGGAAGTACAGTTCCCGCTCAGCCCAGTCAAAACTGTTCGCTGCTCTGGCACCCAATGGTGGAACAAACTCCCTCACGACGCCAGGTCAGCGGAGTCAATCACCACCTTCCGGAGACACCTGAAACCCCACCTCTTTAAGGAATACCTAGGATAGGATAAAGTAATCCTTCTAACCCCCCCCCCCCCCTTAAAAGAGTTAGATGCACTATTGTAAAGTGGTTGTTCCACTGGATATCATAAGGTGAATGCACCAATTTGTAAGTCGCTCTGGATAAGAGCGTCTGCTAAATGACTTAAATGTAAATGTAAATAACCACTCACCCCCTGTGTGGAGTCGGAGGCTACCGGCAGGAAAGTGACGTCATCTCTCTTCTTGACCAGCCGGTTACACACCACCAGGGTAACCAGGGAGATCACAAACACCCCCAGGTCAGGGGTCAGCAGACGCACCACACTCCACGGGTCATCCAGGGGCAGCCTAGAAGACAGAGCCATATGCAGGGGTCAAAGACCTAACGAGGAACTACAACGTGTACATTCTCACACACTTACACAAAGACAGTAAAGAGGGTACATAAATGATAACATGTACCACTACCAGTGAGTCATAAGGTCAAAGAACAGAAAGAACGAAAAGAGATGTAAGAGTGAACATTGGTTGAATTCTGAAAATAACAGTATATTATCTCCACACACAGTTCAGGGAGAAATGATCCTCAGTGACAAGCTACACAGTTTCCAAACATTCCTCACATACCTGGATACACCGACATGCCTCGATAGTGTCTCCCACAAACTACCTGTAAAGACAGAGAGTGTTAGGATTACCAGCTCTCCCCAGAACACTCTGTCTCTGACATGGAGTGTCGTTTAGGGGCGGGACATGTCATACAAGGCAAAAAACTGTAGAGAACAACTACAACATAGCGTCCCGCTGCAGCTACCATAGATGTTCCCATGAGCCCCCAGTAAGTCTGGGAGTAAGCCACCGTGTCGCTACTTGAACGGGTTTGTGAGGAGCCCAGGCATGGACAGACTGAAGCTGGAGTCAGCATGGTGGACTAACTCACATGGTCCAGAGAAGCAAATAATATGACATCAAAGAACACTACTTGAGCTATTAAAAGCTCCTTGAGGACATATTTATATGGCCTGGCCAAAATAAGTGCAGACCGCAAAACAAAATCCACATTTTCTACAGACGGACGGTTGTAAGCATGGAGCATTCACTGCTTGTCATTAGCCACCAGCGTGGAATACAGAGCAGTAGACTGAGCGTGAAGACAGCTGGACTTAACGTGGCAAAATAAAATCAGGGAGGGAGAAGCAATGATTTCATGGAGTTTCTTAAGTCTAAGTCAGGGGTGTCCAACTCATTCCATGGAGGGCCTAGTGTCTGCTGGTTTTTGGTTTTACATTTCAATTAAGACCTAGACAACCAGGTGAGGAAAGCTCCTTACTAATCAGTGACCTTAATTCATCAATCAAAAGTTCAAGGGAGGAGCGAAAACCCACAGACACTCGGCGGGATGAGTTTGACACGAGGTCTAAGTGATTGACTGAACCTAAACAAGCCCCTTATGTATGGCACAGGCCATTGTTTAGATATGCGGACTGAAAACATGGCAATGGAACGGCCTGTGTCAAAGACGTCTATATTCACTCACAGTTGTTTCCCAGTGCATGGTCCAGGTCAGGGAGAGTGTACAGGCAGATCTGGAAGGAGACATGGGCTAGCAGGAAAAGAAGACTGGTGCAGAACAGAGCCTTGATGAAGCGTCCAGTATGTCCTGGAGAAAAGAGAGAGATGGAGTTAGAGGGGAATGGGGGGGGGCAATGTAGAATATGAAAAGGGAGGATAATCAGTTCCTCCCATCTCTCAGGTAAAATAGGTTCAGGAAATAGCAGGGTGCACAGTACTAACCGAGCATGAACAGTACAGCGGGTCATTATAGAGGGTGTGGGTTAAAGTGTTTTCCAAGGACCTGTCCTGATCTGACTCAACATCATCTCACCTTCAAAATGATGCTTCATTTTCCACCAGTCAGAACACATACTGAGGCCATGGAGGCACTAGTAATCACAGCAGTACGTTTAGAGTCTAAGCAGGAATTGCTTGTAACAGTTAATTGCCCGTTTTTAAACAAAATGGGAACAAGCCTGTGGATGGCATGGACCGTGCCGAACTGTGCTGCTGACCATAAAATGGCCCCCTGCCCGCTCTAGCCCTGAAGCCCCTCCTCCTCGCCACATGTTTGTGTGAGGCAGCTTTGATTGGTCTCCCCATAAAGCTGTCAGCTCCCATCGGTGGTGTGAAACGGGCCACAGGAAAGACACGGGCACAAACTCCCAGTGTAGTGAACGAACGCTGCAGGTCCCTGTGGAATGATGGGGGATTTTCCTTTACAGGCGTTGACTGGATCAAGAAAATTAGCAGCTACAACAAGTCAGTGTTAAGGGACAAGCTTGGGGCTTTGATTGTGTTTTATGGAGCTTTTTTCTCTCTGTGGCCTGCAGGGCGAAGGGCAGTTTAACTGCTCAGTGCTGCTCTACCTCCCCCTCAATTACAGCATTCAGGAGGTTAGGTATTGCATTTACAAGCATATCCCTGATCCCAGATTTAAGTTTATTCCACGAACACCAATTTACATTTATGACTAATACAAGACCTGAAGATTAAATAATATTCAACGTTGCATTGCTAGTTAGAGGTAGTACGCCAGAGCAGTGAGAGAGGATTATTCATGGACCTGCTTTCTGAGCATCATCCTTTTAAATAATTTCATGCAGTGAACCATTCACATTTGATTTCGTGTGCACCCCTCAGTGACGCAATGTGAACTTTGTGAAAAGGTTAAGACTGTTCGCCCCCCCCTCCTTTCCAATTGTGCAGGATCAAGATCCATCACAGACACTCTCTGTGTTGGACATGTTTTTCTTTTCATGTATGAGATGGAAAATCATTTAAAAAAAGAGACGTGACAGGGCTGATAAATGTCAGACACACAGCCTGCCTACCGTAACAACCAGCGGACACACATCACGCACGCTAATAACATCTCAGTGTACGTTTTGGAAAAGAAGAGACCTTGTCCAAGAGGAGTACATAGTAATGGAAGACGTTGTACACGACCTAGACCACCTGTTGACGACAAGTTCACCCTGACTTACTACAAACAGCTCTACTCAACTGCTGCAACCCAAACCCTTGCACATAAGCTCCTCTGTCTCCAAGTGTGTGTATGTGTGTGTGTGTGTGTGTGTGTTTAAGTTAAGTTCACTGCACCGTCTTCCCTCTCTTCAATCCCCCGGCTCTCTACCCCTGCCCCTGGAAAATCATGATGTCATTGTCATTACATGGATAGTCTCTTTAATACTCAACTCCAAATTCTGTAACTACCTTGCTACTCTTCAGCATGTGTCCTGTGTCACAGTATAGTTGGAGGCTATTGAGTCCTTCCCTCTCCTGTAGGACCTGGAGGTCTATCAGCATAACCTATCATAGTTCTTAGCAGGGTCATCATGGAGATATCCATCTACTACATTCCTACGTTACATTACTCAGGACCGTCAGCTAGGAGTGACATGACCTCTAAAACATCTAAAGAAAATATGCACGCCTAGACCCACTTACCTGTATTTACACTGTTGTTGCACACCACTAAGTCATCTGCACCGTAATCAAAGCTTTGGGATCGTTTCCTCTTCCAAGAGATAAAGTAGGAATGGAATGTGGAGGTGCATTCCAGTGTCTTAATACAAGGCCAGAGGGAGCCAGCTCCTCATAGGGAACCAGAGCTTGGTATGTAGTCTTCTTTCCAGAGCAGGTTTCGTATGAGATCTCTCTGAGGAGAGACCAGCACAGCCACCAATGTGGAAACGACATCTGAGACCTGCCATCACTATGTCTAAGTACTATCAAGACATAACACAAACCAAACATGACATTAAAATCACATCCATCTTCACACCAGGGACAGCATGACATGACAGCCAATGACAACCATTGCAGTCATGGCCTCATCATCTCTCATCAGATAGTTCACTATCTGAGAAGGTCTAGATTTGGATCTGAGTGGGGGGGCAGCAGGGTTCTTGGTGAAAGCCAGAGGTGAGCAGAGGCCACTGGGTAGTGTAGTTCACTACAGGGAGATCAAACCCTAACTCAGTGAACCACAGGACCTTTTTTCCCTAGTTTGTATTTTCAGCGACAGGCAGAAATTCGCTCTGGTGACGTCTTTTCAAAAAACGGTTTCAGCGTGCGCCCTCCTTCCCCACTCACCCTGGTGCTGTATGCGTCGTAAAACCTCAACTAAAACCTGAAATCTGGGGTGACATTACTGGATTTTCCATGAAACAGGATCATTTGGAGGAATTCGAACATTTACGAGAGTAGCTCTGAACATTGTTTTAACAAGTCTTGTGACTGTAGTGCACCTGACATGGAGGGGTGCTGCAGGGTTCCTGGGCCCGGGTTAGAGTGGAAAGGAAAACAGTCCACGTTAAAAGAGCAGGGTATTATGTTTAATACTCAGGCCGCTAAACAGCCACAAGTTTCACAGTTTGGTCTGGAGGTTATCCTGCAGCTGTTGGGTTTATTTATTATTGTACACGATTTAGACTGAGGGGAGATGGAATAATAGGCACAAGTCGAAAATAGAACCTAACTGAGTTTCATCCCTGAGAAATGAGCCGACACCTGCCAGGCACTCTGAGCGATACTGTGCTGTGTTTTTGTTGTTGTTTGTTATTGAATTAAAACAAAGTATTTTCTTTAATTGAATTGACCTCATTTGTAAAGGGGGAGCTTTCCAAAAAGAGGACCTCAGGCATAACGGCTTATTTTTTCCAGCGCATCGTAAAAAGCTGGTTTAGATGGCCAGTGTAAACATGGCTATTATGGAGAGGGCCATAACACAGGGCCAGCCTCCGGACACAACAGTCCAGGGTACAGAGGGTGTTGTGGTTTAAATAAGGGCACTGTGGGCCTGTTATTTTCTGATGATTATTCCCTATTGAAATTTGGCCTTTAGGTACCATCTCAAATACCAGAGGTCACCGTAAAGCAGGTCTTAGTAACTGCTATCTGAGCCCTTGAGCCATAAAATCAGCCATGGGTGTCCTTAAGCGATTAAGACGTTTCAAATGTATAGGTCTATTCAACCCCAAGGTCTCAGCCTTGACTGAATGTTTTGAAACAAGGCACGAAAGGGTGAAACAGCGAACAGATAAGGCAAGAGTATTTAGGTCTGCCCTCCACTCGAAGAGGAAAGATTTGCTGCGAACCTCAGAGTAATGTCTTCCTATCCGTCTGTCTGTTAAACCTTTAAACATAGAAGTCTTGTATTTTTTGCATCGCGCATTTCTCCACACCTTGACCGGTTTTCAATTCTTAACACCATCCACTGACTGGAAACACACACACTCCATCTCTGGCTTACACCACCCGTACGGTACACACTACATCTCTGGTTTACACGACCCGTACGGCACACACTACATCTCTGGTTTACACCACCCGTACGGTACACACTGCATCTCTGGCTTGCACGACCCGTACGGTACACACTGCATCTCTGGCTTACACCACCCGTACTGTACTGCTCAAATATTAGAGTGAGAGAACACACTGACCCTGCTAGTTGGCCTGCTTACTAGAGGGATCTCATTCACATGTTCTATGTGAGTAAACTCATTACACAAAGCTACATTTGTTTAAAAACTTCTACCAACCAGCAACAATAAATCAGCCACCAGAAGAAACAGCTGCCCGACAGTAAACAAAAATGACATTTATTTATGTTTTGTTGTTTTGCACGACGTGTTTGGATCATACGTCATGTCCTGCTCCCTACGCTTATCTGTGCTGTTCTCTGACATCCTGTCCTGTCGCAGCGCTGCGTTGGTGTGAGAAAAGCTGCCGTTTGCGTAAGACGACTCTGCTGAAATAACAGTGGTGTGTGGAATCCCAGTTCCTGTTGGGGGCAGAGGAGCGGAGGGCACATAGCAGGCATGCCTCTGGGAAAAGCTCCTCTCTGGCCCCATGGCCTCTCTCTCTCTCTCAGGCCACTGATCTAACCAGGAGAAGCAACCACCCAGAGGTCCGCAGACCCTCACTCCTCCCACCAGGGTTGGGGTCAACTCCATTTCAATTCCAAATGTTCCTCATTGAAAAGCATTGAAGACAACTGGAATTTAAATGGAATTGACCCCCAAACCTGCCTCCCACATAACTCCCAGC
The DNA here is from genome assembly GCF_045679555.1 of Salvelinus alpinus. Classification (NCBI taxonomy): domain Eukaryota; kingdom Metazoa; phylum Chordata; class Actinopteri; order Salmoniformes; family Salmonidae; genus Salvelinus; species Salvelinus alpinus. The sequence goes on from NC_092090.1 coordinate 32,710,534, forward strand.
AGTAGTGGAGGCTGCTGAGGGGAGGACGGCTCATAATAATGTCTGAATCAAGTGTAATGGCTGGAATGAAGTGAATGGAATAGTATTAAACAGATGAAAACCATGCGTTTGATACCATTCCATTCCAGTCATTATTATGAGCCGTCCTCCCCTCAGCAGCCTCCACTGCCTAGCCGGTAAAGGAAAGGAAGGGTCAGGCTTGGCAAATATCCATAATTTAGCCAATATGTTTGTAGGTGTACTTTACATGCCATTTAATGAAGATAGTGTTGTAATTTGTTTTCATTATTAAAATGATTTACAGGTTGGCATGGTTTGTGATGAAATATGCAGCCTCTTTTCAGTGCAGACTAGCAGTATATCATTTTGCTCCATGTGGCGTTGGACAGATACCTTACATACTGATGCTAGTTCTCTCTCATTATTCAAAATGCTGGACTCTATTTTCAATGGCTGAACCTGCTCCATTTCTCCATAGGGGAAAATGACAAATAAAAGGTACACAAATTGAATGGAAATTCTGGTCCAATAAACCAGATGGGTCTATTGAGCGTGGTCTCATATTTGTCTGAGAACAGACAGCTGTCCTGTCCAATATATCAGCAATGGAACAGAAATCATCTGAAATCAGCTGCAAACTAGTTGTCAACAGCACTTACGGCCCTTCCCACAGTCTATTCTCTGCCCAGTTTAAGCTGTGGATGGCCTTGAGTACTCATTTAGGGAGGCCTGGCCTGGTGTGCATTTCCCTCACACCCTCTCATTTATCAGCGTGACAGTTGGGCTTTGGAGCCTTTGAAAGCCACACGATGCCTTCCTCAACGAAAAGGCACACAAAACAAAAACCAGAAGGGACATTCAACCCTCCATGTCTCAAACTGATGTTTTCCCGGCGACATGAAAGCTGTGCCTCAGGAAGGGACATTGTAAAGCCCCAGCAGGTGTGAATAGAATACACAGGGGAGATTTGATGAAACACCCTGCGAGCGTTGGACCTGAATACCAGTGAATAAATCCCCTATATGTTTCCGATGTTGGGAACAGTGTAACCCAGCAGGCTCCAGACAGGTGCTCAATATTTGTCCTTTTACTTATCAGCTCTGGGGAAACGACAGCGTGTCCAGATTGTACAATACGGGGGATTTAGATAATGGGGAGCGAGCAATGGAAAACAGTATTTTGAAGGGAATGTCAAACACAGTGTATCAGGTGATGTGTATTTGGGCTGGGGAGGAGCTGAAAAGGACTATTAAGCCTTATCACGGTCCTCTCTGTCAGTGGTCTCAATGAATCCAATGATACCATCCCTTATGGGCAATACAGTTGGTGAGATCCACTTAATTGAGTCTTAGCTTACGTTACTGAATGAATGGCAATATGGGATCGATTCCATAACACAAAAGGGGAAAGCAAGAGTGCACATGCATGTGGTAGCCTTTATTCATTGTAATGCAGATGGAACAAGCTTTCTCTCCGTTTTCCTCTCCGTCCCTGGAAACAGTCATAGTTTCCTTCCAGACAGGCCAGAGCGTCTGTAACCAGGTCAGCTCTCAGGGCAGTATGACATAAGACGGCTCCTTTAACCCTCTAATCCACAGAGGACATTGTGACCATGGCTACTCTCAACCCTAATATGCCCCACGATCCACCACATTCACGGAGGGTGAGATGACATTTTCCCTGGAAAGGAGGAGCATGTGGAGGTGAGGCGGAGGGGTCGTTTCTGCTTGACGTCTCCAGAATCCTCCTGGTTCGGCCCCCTTGATTGCATGCATCTGGTCCTCCCATGGCGACCAGGACCAAGAAAAGTGCTGATAATTAGAGGCAGGGAACGATTCAAGATGGTTTTCATTAAAACCGTTAATCCTATTCTCTGTCAGGCTTAATTTAATAGAGGCTGGCAGACTCTGGGATTTTCCTACAGGGAATCACCTCCACCAGCAAGTCCCCCTGAAATAAACACCATTTACACATATTCAATTCCCCCAGAAACAGTCATGTGACCCCACACAGCTTATCATGCTCAGATTTCCCTAACAGGATGGAGACAGAATTGTATTAAACGCAGCTTGTTGTTATAATCTCCCATCCTTTCATCGATGGAAAAAAAAAAGAAGAAGAGAGAATTCAACTGTTTTAATGATCTATAATAAGCGTGCTTCCGGTTCTGTGTATACTTTCCCAGAGGCGGCAGGAATGGGGTCTGATTCACTGTAGACCTCATCACCAGTACAGGAACTGATAGCGCCCATTGGCTCTCAGGAGCGTGAGGCAGTTGATGTGTTGGATAAACAAGCCTCTTGGGGTTAAGGCTGGGTGCAGGGTGTGTGTGCTTATCTGTGCTGTTAAAAATTAGTCCCATTTGTATTGTTCGCTCTACAGCCACCATAGACCATTAAACTGCTACCACAGACAGGGATGTGGGTGGAGGATAGGGACAGGATGTGGAAAGAGCGGATTTTCCAGACCTGAAATCATATCCACTGTTTATTGGTATTTGATTAAGAGCACACCCGGAGATTTGTCTGTCTAAAATAGAGCAATATTTATGTAGAGTAAAGCTGTGAAGAGGTTAGCTCTATAGTTCTGTATACCCACTTAACTATAGAATAAGGACGTCATTGAGCAGTAGGTTTGTGCTGCTGATAGAATCTCTCTTTGTACAGCTCTGAAAAACAACATCTGCTGTGTTTTTATCATGTCTGCAGGAGATTAACACAGACTGCAACTAAGTACTGTGAGATCTGAACTTTAGATCGAGGGAATACTGAGGGAAAATACTGCACCTTCAAATCATGAGAAGGTAGAGATCGAAAAACTCTCAAACGTGAAGCGAGAAATCCCTGTAATACAGCCCCTCAACAGGAGTGTATTGTGGTAATCAAGTTTGGCTTCCAGAGCAGAGTCAGGAATAAGAGGTTTCTGCATTTTTCAGATGAATTCCTGTCTCGCTGCCATCGCATATTACTGACCATTATGTTTTTCACTTTCCACATTAATATCACAGCCATTTCTCTGCAAATTACTTTTTATTCCTAAACAGACCACACATTTTTACACATAAAAGTAAATCAGGGACTAGAACTTGAGCTTGGGTGGCCCTGTGTGGTATAGCCAAAAGGCCCAAATTCAAATCACTCTAAAAGGGGTAATCCGGAGTTTAAAAAAAAATTACAAAGCGGGTACACCACCACTTGTTTTGGTAAACAGCGGAGGGATGGTGCTTGAGAAATAGAAACCACTCTCAAATGAATAGACAGAGCTATGGACGCCAGGACTGACCTGACCATCTAGGAGATCAAAATGATAGTTTTAACCATGTTTGTTTACATTGACTTTGTTTACAAACATAGGAGTTAAACAAGCTTATATTGTGGGTTCTGATGGGTATGACAGTGGAACTAAGCTTGAGGCAGGTAGAGGTTATATTCTTCAAGAATCACTGGACATATCTAATTCATATAACAGTCCAAACATGGATGTAGCAACTGCTGACCTGCCTTTCAAAGACAGTTTGTCAGTTCACACATTTGATACCCTCCTTTGGGCATCTTTTTGGAAATATCAAAAAGGGAGCTGGTTTATCAAATCAAATTGTATTGGTCACATATACACACATTAACATCTGCTAACCATGTGTAAGGTAGTTGTTGTGAAATTGTTAGATTACTTGTTAGATATTCCTGCACAGTCGGAACTAGAAGCAAAAGCATTTCGCTACACTCGCATTAGCATCTGCTAACCATGTGTATGTGACCAATACAATTTGATTTGATTTCATGCGAGTGCAGCGCAATGCTTGTGCTTCTTGTTCTGACCGTGCAGTAATATCTAAGAGTAATCTAACAATTCCACGACGACTACCTAATACACAAAATGTAAGGGATGGAATAGGAATATGTACATATAAATATATAGACGGGCGATGGCCGAGCGGCATAGGCAAGACGCAATAGATGGTATAAAATACAGTATATACAATTGAAGTCGGAAGTTTACATACACCGTAGCCAAATATATTTAAACTATTTTTTTCACAATTCCTGACATTTAATCCTAGTAAAAATTCCCTGTCTTAGGCCAGTTAGGATGACCACTTTATTTTAAGAATGTGAAATGTGAGAATAATAGTAGAGAGAATGATGTATTTCAGCTTTTATTTCTTTCATCACATTCCCAGTGGGTCAGAAGTTTCCGAACACTCAATTAGTATTTGGTAGCATTGCCTTTCAATTGTTTAACTTGGGTCAAATGTTTCCGGCAGCCTTCCACAAGCATCCCACAGTAAGTTGGGTGTATTTTGGCCCATTCTTCCTGACAGAGCTGGTGTAACTGAGTCAGGTTTGTTGGCCTCCTTGCTCGCACACATTTTTTCAGTTCTGCCCACAAATTTTCAATAGGTTTGAGGTCAGGGCTTTGTGATGGCTATTCCAAAACCTTGACTTTGTTGTCCTTAAGCCATTTTGCCACAAATTTGGAAGTATGCTTGGGGTCATTGTCCATTTGGAAGACCCGTTTGCAACCAAGCTTTATCTTCCTGACTGATGTCTTGAGATGTTGCTTCAATATATCCACATAGTTTTCCATCCTCATGATGCCATCTATTTTGTGAAGTGCACCAGTCCCTCCTGCAGCAAAGCACCCCCGAAATAGGATGTTGCCACCCCCGTGCTTCACGGTTGGGATGGTGTTCTTCGGCTTGCAAGCCTCCCCCTTTCTCCTCCAAACATAACAATGGTCATTATGGCCAAACAGTTCTATTTTTGTTTCATCAGACCAGAGGACATTTCTCCAAAAAGTACGATCTTTGTCGCCATGTGCAGTTGCAAACTCTAGTCCAGCTTTTTTTATGGCGGTTTTGGAGCAGTGGCTTCGTCCTTGCTGAGCGGCCTTTCAGGTTATGTCGATATAGGATTAATTTTACTGTGGATATAGATACTTTTGTACCTGTTTCCTCCAGCATCTTCACAAGGTCCTTTGCTGTTGTTCTGGGATTGATTTGCACTGTTGCACCAAAGTACATTCATCTCTAGACAGAACACGTCTCCTACCTGAGCAGTATGACGGCTGCGTGGTCCCATGGTGTTTATACTTGCGTACTATTGTTTGTATAGATGAACGTGGTACCTTCAGGCGTTTGGAAATTGCTCCCAAGGATGAACTAGACTTGTGGAGGTCTACAATTTTTGTTCTGAGGTCTTGGCTGATTTCTTCTGATTTTCCCATAATGTCAAGCAAAGAGTTTGAAGGTAGGCCTTGAAATACATCCACAGGTACACCTCCAATTGACTCAAATTATGTCAATTAGCCTATCAGAAGCTTCTAAAGCCATGACATAATTTTTCTGGAATTTTCCATGCTGTTTAAAGGCACAGTCAACTTAGTGTATGTTAACTTCTCACCCACTGGAATTGTGATACAGTAAATTATAAGTGAAAATTGTCTGTAAACAATTGTTGAAAAATTACTTGTGTCATGCACAAAGTAGATGTCCTAAACGACTTATCAAAACTATAGTTTGTTAACAAGAAATTTGTGGAGTGGTTGAAAAACGAGTTTTAATGACTCCAACCTAAGTGTATGTAAACTTCCCACTTAAACTGTACATATGAGATGAGTAATGTAAGATATGTAAACATTATTAAAGTGGCATTATTTAAAATGACTAGTGATCCATTTATTAAAGTGCCCAATGATTTGAGTCTGTATGTAGGCAGCAGCCTCTTTGTGTTAGTGAATGCTGTTTAACAGTCTGATGGCCTTGAGATAGAAGCTGTTTTTCAGTCTCTCGGCCCCTTCTTTGATGCACCTGTACTGACCTCGCCTTCTGGATGATAGCGGGGTGAACAGGCAGTGGCTCGGGTGGTTGTTGTCCTTGATGATCTTTTTTGCCTTCCTGTGACATCGGGTGCTGTAGGTGTTCTGGAGGGCAGGTAGTTTGCCCCCGGTGATGCATTGTACAGACCGCACTACCCTCTGGAGAGCCTTGCGCTTGAGGGCGGTGCAGTTGCCGTACCAGGCGGTGATACACCCCGAAAGGATGCTCTTAATTGTGCATCTGTAAAAGTTTGTGAGGGTTTTAAGTGACAAGCCAAATTTCTTCAGCCTCCTGAGGTTGAAGAGGCGCTGTTGCGCCTTCTTCATCGCACTGTCTGTGTGGGTGGACCATTTCAGTTTGTCCGTGATATACACCGAGGAACTTAAAACGTTCAACCTTCTCCACTACTGTCCCGTCGATGTGGATAGAGGGGTGCTCCCTCTGCTGTTTCCTGAAGTCCACAATCATCTTTTTTGTTTTGTTGTTGTTGAGTGAGAGGTTGTTTTCCTGACACCACACCGAGTGCCCTCACCTCCTCTCTAGGCTGTCTCGTTGTTGTTGGTAATCAAGCCCACTATTGTTGTGTCGCCTGCAAGCTTGATGATTGAGTTGGAGGCACGCATGGTCACGCAGTTATGGGTGAACAGGGAGTACAGGAGGGGGCTGAGCACACACCCTTGTGGGGCCCCAGTGTTGAGGATCAGCGGGGTGGAGATGTTGTTTCCTACCTTCACCACCTGGGGGTGGCCGTCAGAAAGTCCAGGACCCAATTGCACAGGGTGGGGTTGAGACCCAGGGCCTTAAGCTTAATGAAGAGCTTGGAGGGTACTACGGTGTTGAATGCTGAGCTGTAGTCAATGAACAGCATTCTTACATAGGTATTCCTCTTGTCCAGATGGGATCGGGCAGTGTACAGTGTGATGGCGATTGCATCGTCTGTGGACCTGTTGGGGCGGTATGCAAACTTATATGGGTTTAGAGTGGCAGGTAAGGTGGAGGTGATATGATCCTTGACTAGTCTCTCAAAGCACTTCATGATGACAGAAGTAAGTGCTACGGGGCGATAGTCATTTAGTTCAGTTATCATTGCCTTCTTTGGTACAGGAACAATGGTGGCCATCTTGAAGCACGTGGGGACAGCAGACTGGGATAGGGAGAAATTGAATATGTGCTCTGAGGCCTGAGGCCAATACGTTGGTGTGCGTGACATGGCCGGGTAGCTTTTTATAGTCCGTAATTGCCTGTAGACCCTGCCACATACACTACCGTTCAAAAGATTGGGGTCACTTAGAAATGTCCTTGTTTTTGAAAGAAAAGCACATTTTTGGTCCATTAAAATAAAATAAAATTGATCAGAAATAGTGTAGACATTGTTAATGTTGTAAATGACTATTGTAGCTGGAAATGGCTGATTTTTAATGGAATATCTACATAAGTGTACAAAGGCCCATTACCAGCAACCATCACTCCTGTGTTCCAATGGCACGTTGTCTTAGCTAATCCAAGTTTATCATTTTAAAAAGGCTAATTGATCATTAGAAACCCCTTTTGCAATTATATTAGCACAGCTGAAAACTGTTGTCCTGATTAAAGAAGCAATAAAACTGGCCTTCTTCAGACTAGTTGAGTATCTGGAGCATCAGCATTTGTGGGTTCGATTACAGGTTCAAAATTGCTAGAAACAAAGACCTTTCTTCTGAAACTCGTCAGTCTATTCTTGTTCTGAGAAATGAAGGCTATTCCATGCGAGAAATTGCCAAAAAACTGAAGATCTGGTACAACGCTGTGTACTACTCCCTTCACAGAACAGCTCAAACTGGCCCTAACCAGAATAGAAAGAGGAGTGGCAGGCCCCGGTGCACAACTGAGCAAGAGGACAAGTACATTAGAGTGTCTAGTTTGAGAAACAGACGCCTCACAAGTCCTCAACTGGTAACTTCAATAAATAGTACCTGCAAAACACCAGTCTCCAGGCGACTCCGGGATGCTGGCTAGTTTATAAAAGCAATAAGGCACCTCGGGGGTTAGTGGTATATGGCCAATATACCACCTCTAAGGGCTGTATCCAGGCACTCTGCGTTGCATTGTGCAAAAGCACAACCCTTAGCCATATGCCACACCACCTCTAACCTTATTGCTTAAATAGCTGAGAGGAAAAACCAATCACTTATAAACCCACAAAGATCCTGTATTTAGTTAAGTGATAATGCCTGAAAGCTGGTGTTTGTTGGATATATTGGCACGGGTGTTGTTCGCCGAAGGCCGGCAAACCATGCCAATATATCCAACAAACACCGGCTTCGAGGGCATTATCACTTTTATCCAACGGGTTACTAACATATTCAAATAATGTTCAACATATTTTCATTAAAAAAGTTATTGATTCATTTATTTGTACTATTTCATCCTTCTACAAGATATAGTCCCGACACAAATCTAGGGTTGCTATAGACGCGACCCAGTCGTTCATTCTAAATGTTCCATTGCCATACTGACTGGCAACGTTCTTATCCCTCGCTTGCTAGCTAGCCAACTACGGCTAATTTACAGTCAAAAAGTGCAGCCAGAATAACAGCAAAGTAGCTGCATTTGTTTAAGCTATTTTCTAGTGACATTTATTTGGATACATCCATAACAATGAGCTAATGAGGCACGATTTAGCCTGGCATAGAAAATGTGCTCTCTCGATTGGACACTGTTATTCAGAGGAGTTAGCCAACAACACAGCTAACACAATAACTCCAAACTGAAGCTGGAAAGACTGCAAACTAGCTGCACTTCGTCTTGATTTACCTTTTTTCAATTTACATTTCTTTGTATATATCCATAAAAATTATGTCAGCTGATTCATGATTTCGACTGGCTCTCTCGTCCCGACTCCCGACACCGACACGTTCATTACTGTGGGACAGTTGGAGATCGAATTTGAATATTGAAATAATGTTGCAAATGTCGGAGAGACAGACAGTAAGGTTTATACATATCTCCCCTGTTGAAAACTAAAAGTTAGTCTAAAAGAAATGTGAGATAATGTCTAGATGCTTTTTATAGTGGAGATCAAGTTTATAACTTCCCTGCCTGGGCTGGATGAGAGAGAGTGGATTGCGCAGTCTGATGGAACAGAGTAAATAGGCATTTTAACGTCATAGATTTAGCCGGTGGTAACTTGTGGAATAGACACCAGCTAGAATGCGCTTTTAACCAATCAGCATTAGACCCACCCATTGTATAATGACGTGTATCAGAGTTGCAGCCCAGTCCTCATAGGTTTGGAGGTAAAATATAGATAGAAGTTAGTGGTTAACATTTTGCCATGTAATGTACGGAAGATGTCTGAAACCAACTACAACACAGACGCTGTGGTATGTATGAGGATGTGAACCATGCTCTGAAAACCTGCTCCATTGTTTCATCCTTTTTTGTTTTTTGTTACCACAATTCATTTGGAATCGTATTGCACATGTTTTGTCTGGCTCCTCTGTTATATTGCACAACTTCCAAACATTGCACCATTTGATCAACGTCAATATCAATGCTGCGGTGAGAGGTCTCGGCGTTCCCACATACAACCACACCTACCCACCCACGCCTGAAACTATTAAAACAAGCAGGAGTTACCAAATGACGGGAAGGACTGACGTGTTGTCTTACCTCGTAGTGTGTGTTTGTTGGGCCACAGGAACCATGGCAGTAGCAGCAGGTAGAGCAGGTAGACCAGAGACAGGGCATTGTAGCGAAACAGGCAGGCTGGGGACACACAGAGGTCAGAGGTCAGAGGACAGGCACGACACAGACAAACATCACAGTCAATGACTGATACACAGCAATATTTCTGTGTATCAGTGGTTGAATGATCTAGGTACAAATCTGTGAATTGAGGTCACATTGATGTGTGGACTTCTGAAGAAATCAGAGAGGAGACAGGAAGAAAGGGTGAGGGCTGAGGCTGGGGTTGATTTACACCTTTGCCTTTCATCAACAAGTCTCCCTGACACCCTCTGACACTTGTAATTGTTTGTAACCGCATGCCTCACACATCTACACACACACCTCCCTTACTGGAAAACATCTAATGAGTCGACGTACAGGCAGAGCTTTCTCAGGTCCCTGTGAAAGCAGCAGGGCTGGACTGTGTTAACAGTAACACAGAGCTGGATGGCAGCCAACCGTGGCCTGCTCTGCACTAAACATTCCTTTAATAATAATGATTATAATAATAACAATGATGATTATTATACTGATAATACACCAGACCCTGTGATTGTCCAGGCATAATGCTGGTTACTCTGCCTGTGTTCAGTGAACTAGCTAGCTGCTGGTCATTTGTGCGGCTGCCAGGGGACACGAGGGCTTTCCAGACCACCTGCTGGGGCCCTGGGAAGGCTGCCTTCACACCCCCTCTCCTCTTCTCTCTCCTCTCCCCGGCTGAGCTCTGAGATTGGAAGGGGGAGCTGGGAGCCCAGCGATCTGATCCCCTGTGCTGTGCTCAGCACCTTAGCCTCTGGATCATAACCAGGCCTGTTAGAGTCCTGCCACAACTGTCCATCTCACAGCATTTCATCCTCCCAACCAACTCTCATCTGGCCCTCTGGGTCTGCCCCTCAGTAACCTAAAATAGCAGGCGTGCAAAGAAACGCCTAAGCAGGGTCTGAAGAACTCAGAAGCATTACGGTTTCTACCGACCCCAATGAGGGTGGCCCCACAGAGACCCAGCAGGGGGAAACAGCACTGCACTGCAGTGTCCACAGCTGACGGCTGAGAGCCCGTCCTACACATCACAACATATCCACCATAATAATACCTTGCAGTCAGTCACTGTACCCAGTACAGTACTGTGTCCCAGCCCCGCAGGCGCTCCGCCCTGGCCTACAGTCTGCTATAGATCTATAATTAACACAACCAGAATGGGAGAACAAAGACAGGCTTTGTCCTATAAGTGAGAGTCAATGAGCTAGCTAACGTGTGGCACACAGCGCTGTTTGTACTAAGGATTTCACTGGCCCCCTTGAGGGAGCCTTCCTATTAACTCTGGCTTAATTGTCAGCGAAATGGAGTCCCCCACTGGTACAACTTAAACAGCTCTCACTCTCTCCTTCTGTCATGTGGATCATATAGGAACAATATATATTTTTATATATCACACATGCAAAATGTCAAGTGTCATGTGCAGTGTAATGTCTTTAGCAAACTCAGTGGCAGAGAACCTGCCAATGATCTTGAGGATGGATCAGTTAGGCTGACAACATTGGCTGAAGGGCAAGTCACTGCGAGTTACTGTTTTGACTTAATGTTCCCATGGTTACCTCACCCTCGCATGATTTAACGTGACATAAGCTAATGCTGGGTTTCCCAAACTCGGACATCCCCCCCCCCCCCCTTGCACGTTTTGGTTTTTGCCTTAGCACTACACAGCTGAATCAAATAATCAAAGCTTGATGATTAATTGGTTATTTGAATCAGCCTTGTAGAGCTAGCGCAATAAACAAAACGTGCACCTGGGGGCTGATAAAAGTGACAGTCGACTCTGGTTTACTGGGTCGCTAGTCTCTGCCCGGCCAAGGGTGAGAGGTCCACCTCAGAATGTGTGTGGTTCAAGTTCATCTTTTCAACACTGAGGAACCACGACCACAGACTGCTGCAGGGCTGCTAGGAGGTTCTATGGTCAAAGACCAGCAGCCCTGTGTCTGTCTTTAATCAGCTGGTTCTGGATCAGAGGCTGAGATCATCAGCTTCTCATCCCACAATCAACAGGCTTCGACAGAGAGCAGAGAGGGGGAATGCCCCTAGTCTGCTCTTAGTTTACTGTAAATATGTGCTGCTAAAATGTAGTAACAGCTTTTTCCTTTCTATTAATCCCTCTCCCCGTCATTGAATCTCAAGTATCCTCGCTCAAATGTGCACACACACACACACACACACTCATACCCACGCACTAAACCAGCCGATGACACAGTGCCGAAAAATGGGTCGCAACTCAACTGAAGCAAGGAAAAGTTAAAAAGTCTGAGGAGTTCCTCCTGCGTTTCCTTCTGCCTATCTCCCTTCATCCATCTCCTGGACTGGCTGGCCGTCTGTTTACCTCCTCTGTAGCATATCCCCAGTGTTTCCATTCCCCTGCCTGCCTGGCTGCCTGACTGACTGCCTGAGCAGCTACACTACACTACTTATTGCACACAGCTAGGAAAGTAGAGGTCAGCAAATCAGGATTACTTTATACAGTCAGGGGCTTTATACAGTATGAACAGTGTCCACCTTTCAATTACTGAAGAATCTCCTTATTAACAATCAATGAGAGATGAGCGGTTCAGATGAGTAGTAGTAGTATTATAAGTTCTCAAACAAACACACGCTTTCACACACACCAAACATCTACCAATCAGGTGTGGCGTGAGCGTGACAGACAGAGTACTGAGATCCTGTGGTGCAGAAACAGAGAGAAATGCCATGTGATCAAGGGAGCAATTAGCCATCGAGAGAAAGAGAGGTGGAACCCACTCCTCAAAAAGCAGCACTACCTCACTCTGTTGTTCCTACAGGGTCAAAGCCCTAACATCCCAGCCTAGACTCCCACCACCAACGGCTCTAAATAGCAGAGCCCATAGACTCTCAAACTATGCATCGGATAGATTCAGGAAATTATGGTAATTGAGCTTGGAAAACCAAACAGCATGCCGCAGAGTTGGGGTCGTGACGCACCTCTGAGGAACACACTCGGAGTGTGTGTGTCCCAGCTTGGTCTGTGCCCTGTGCAGAGTCAAACACGGTGAAAAGCTGGTCTCTTATGCCCAGGGCCTTATTATGTATGCTCTATGGTAAAACACCTTTGGACTACACTTACTGTAGCTGGCTCATTTAGAGGTACCATTTATACTCCGCAGACATCACACTGAATTAAGCCTCAAGCTCTAATTTGTCAATAATAAACCTGCCAATGTTGCCTTCAGAGTTGCATAGCTATTTCTGGAAATAGTTTTCAAATGGATACCTGTGTGTCTCTGGAGCACGTCTCACCATCAACCTATATTTGAATATAACTCCTCTTTATTAGAGAAAATATTAACAGTGGTTGTTTCTTGAGGGTCTTGATCACTGCCAATCCATTACCATACCAAACCATGGACCAAACTACTGACGGAATGATGCATTGCAAACTGCAAAGACTAACAGACTTGTTACACGTTACTCTCCGAAATATCTTCCCATTACATAGTTGTAGACTCAACAGTAGTCTAATCCTCAATGTCAATAGACAGTCCCACTTCATATATACAACACCCAGTCCAACTCCACCCAGTCCAACTCCTGGCCAGACAGGCTCTATGTTTCCCATCTGGCATGTCATTGTTTTATAACTCCTGTGTTGACTGAGGGAGGAGATGTGGACTCCTTATCTCCACTGACTTACAGTCAGGGACTCTCCTGTATTGAAATGTTCTTGCCAATCTTTCCAGGGCTTTGGCAGTTTTTCCTAAACTTGAGGTTGTTTACTGTATGGCAAATAGAAAGGTCTCCACAGAGTAATCCTGCTAAGCTGACTGAACATAAACCTGCATTGGAAGAACACTGAAGCGGGAGCTGACCTTTTACACTCAGGTGGTTTTCATTTTCTGGTGGACACTCAAAATGTCATCATCTCCATTAGGCAAAGCCTATTGGGAGAATCCAAGCTGCTGATCTGATCACTGTTTTGCTACCGTAAGATTATGTTTTCGAAAAAACAAATTGGTATGGTTTCTAAAATCGGCTTCAGTAGATAGTGGTGGTTGAATTGTATTAACTGTATGGGCCTGTCTGTAAAGCAGTTTATCCCACATCAGCTTTAGATCAGCAGGGAATCATCTCAGATCACAGTTTTCAGTGTCTGCTGCCAGAGCCAAATCTGATTAAAAGACGTTTCCAATGTGCGGAATTGCCACAGGTCAGGTGCAACACACTCACAGTGGATCTGTCTAATATCAGAGCTAACGGATCGCAATACCTTCCACCCTCCAAGCAATTACAGTGTTTTCAGTGTAGTGTAGTGGTGCTTCTGAGAACACGTGGCAAGACAGTGACTGTGACAAGCAGTGTCCCAGACCAACCCGTCAGTTAAAGGCTTCTCTCGTTCAGACAAAGCAGTGCTTTAACAAATACTAAGAGGCAGTGGCGCCAATATGATCCCTGCTCTTCGCTGCAGCTTGTCTTCCCCGGTAGTGTGGCCAAATGCCTGTTAATCAGATGGGCAGACACCCAGTTTTCAGGGACCTCACCCTGGTCCTGACAGCAGCTCCTCAATCACATCTTAGCTTCTCCCTGGAGCTAGCTGAGTCATAGCAGAGGCACGGCAACATGACTGCGTCACCAAATGTAACATGAGAGAAAAAAAATCAAATACCTAAGGCATGTCCTGCGACAAGGCAGGCACACCACAAAACACTGTCGACAGAAAGTGCCACGTGACTGCAGCTCACATGTGCATACAGAATATAGCTATCCCACCGCAGAAACACTACACACTACACACAACCCAGACGGTTCATTGCAGCCACATCAAAGGTGATTGAAAATGACAAATAACCTTTAGCAGCAGAAAACGGAGGGAGGAAGTTAAGAAAGCGAGGGAAAACACAAGAAGCGAGGCCAACTGCGATCACTCGGTTGGGTCTGTGAGCATGTGCGCCTGCTTGCCTGCCCGGCCCAGTGAAGCCAACAGCTACAGGACTCCAGGGGCCCACAGCTGGCCCCCACAGTGACCACAGTCTACAGGTATGTGAACACAGACCAGTCCGGCATGGGTCACAGAGACAGGAAGAGAGACGGCTGGAGAGGGAAAGAGGGGGAGGGTAGGAGAGAGAGGAAAAAAGAGACAGATGGAAATGAAGAGCAAGGAGAAAGGGAGGATATAAAGAGGGAGAGGTGGGGGAGTGAGAGGGAGATGATATGGGAGAGGAGTGGGTGAGTAAGCGTCTTGGATGAGCCAAGTGGGTAAAGGGTAGTGAGAGGAGGGATAGATACTGGAACATGGAAACATCTTTGGAATGAACAGCAGGGTGCTGATGTCAAGCAAAACATCTGGGAAACTCTAAACTGGCAACTGTGTAACCGTCCTCGTCAACAGTGGCTATGAGTAATCCTGTACTATAATTGGCGCTATAACTGGACTAACTACGACGCTTAAAAAAGACAACACTATATCAAAGTCTACACGTTAAAGTTTTTTAAACACCCCATAACACTAGTTCAGATCTTCAATATCATGGATAGTTGAATGACATGTAGATCCCTCACAGAAGTTGAGTGGATTATCTATGTCTCTCTCATACAGCGGTGTGGGTTAAATGGGTCTCTATAGATCCCTGTGATTCCTCCTGACTCTTCGGCTCTGGTTAGAATGAGTCACACAGAGGTCTTCCATTGCAGTGGTCCCAGATCTGCCGTCTTCAACATGTCTTGTGTTTTCACTACTATACAGCTGAAAGGACCCTCTTATTCAACTCACCAGTGGAAAGTACCCTAACTAGGCTCACTACAGTCTATCAGTCTATCACCTGGGCACTTATTCTGATCCTATTATTCTGCTGGAGTGTGCGTAGCTGAAGAGAGAGGGGTTTAAGGGGAAATGTAGGGAGCAGTTTTCCATAGACGCCCCAGTGTTCCATGATGTCAGCTGAGCTCAGGGCGAGAAACAACGGCTCGTGGAAGCCATTAAGTAATCAACTGTGTGTTTAAAAAGGACCCGATCTCCATGTGGACAGTGGGGCGATCAACTAATGAGGACGGCTTTATGTGATAATTAAAATTAAAATGGCCAGTCTGGATGTGACAGGGCTTTGACAGTTTTACATGCTCTACTGCAACTCTCCGGTACAGTGGGGAAAAAGCCACGTCCACAGATTTGGATCCACGGCTTAAAACCACATGACAGCAGCCCTAGATTGCCTTCTGATTGCGGTATAGCCTACCTATCTAATCCATTCATATCTACTAGGGTGAATGGGTTGTTCCTGGACTGAGGCCGGCCCAGGGAGCCTGACTGATCCCAGCTCCTCTGTTCTGATGGAGAGGAGATGGTGGGGAGCCAGAGTCAGGGCAGCTCTCCCAACCAGACACAGAGCTGGGTTATAGGGGTGTGTGGAGAGAGACAACCCCTCCCTGGAGCGCAGGCCGTGAATGGCTTCCAGGATGATGAATCCCATTGCCAGCTGCTAAAGCCTATAGATCTGGCAGGTCCTGCATGAGGCCTACAGCCAGGGACAATCCCGCTTCCTCTGTATTTCCCACACACTGCACACACTGTATGCTCAAATACTGAGCTCCCCACAGTTGTGAAACACATTAAACAAAAATCTTCCTGTGTGCCTGCGAGGAATTGGAAAATAAAAAGCGAGGAGAAGTGAGAATCTGAAAGCAACCAGCCCTCCTGTCTGTGTCTGTTCCTGGAGAACTAGCGGCCAATTCTGACCTCCATTCTCGCTCATTTTCATGTTTCCAAACAGACAAATTCCTTTCGACAGACAAGAGTTAATTTACATCACTCTCAAACTTTCCCGTTTCTGCACGCTATTACTATTACCATGCTATTACTGCTAACATTTCAGAGAGAGTAAGTCAAGAATCATAACATGCCCTTAAGGGTAGCAATTTAAAAAGGATACAAGCCATTCACGTGTGATCCGCAGGACAATAGTAGGGCCTAAACAGAGACAACCAGACAAAACTAAACAAATCAGAACAAAGGAGGGGAACTTTGTCAACTAGAATCGCTCTCTGAAAGACACCTTGCCGCAGGAATGAAAGCTTCAAAAGGGCCCATTGAGTATGTGTGGTGTGTGAATAAGAAATGGGGAACTTGAGCTGCCCTCCTGGGTAAAATATGGAGACTATTCACTCACTGAAACCTGAGAACATTTCTCAACAAATATGAGTCAAATCCTAACAAATTAGCTGGCATGGCAAGAAGTGCATGCTGCCAAGTCAATCTCTATTCATTGTTCATGCACATTGCAGCTCTATGAAACAATGCTCATTCTTCAATCCTCTAAACAATCACTTCCCCTTTGGTTTCCCTTCCCTCCGTGATGGGTGAAACTGTTCTACTTCTTTGCCAGCAGACTGGTCTCATAAATTAGACGTAGCATAGTAAATTAAATCCGAGACACTCAAATTAGTAGATATGTTACGTTTGGTATGGTTACATAAGACAGGTTACTTCAAACAAAAACTAAAGTAGGGTAGTTGGGCGGGGTGGATGGGTGAACGCAAACGTCTAGCAACCCAAAGGTTGCGTGTTCGAATCTCATCAAGGACAACTTTCGCTACTTATTACTTTTTATCTACTTTGCAAATAAATACTTACCTAACCCTTCCCCTTTTAGCTAACACTTCCCCTAACCTTAACCCTTTTAGCTAACCTTTCCCTAACGCTAACCCTTTAACCTAACTCCTAACTTTAACCCTAACCCCTAGAGCTAGCTAACATTAGCCACCTAGCTAACGTTAGCAACAACAAATTGGAATCCATAACATACCATAAGTTTCGCAAATTCGTAACTTATGGTACAAATTGCTATTCAAAACTTATCGTATGAATTGTAATCCATAACATATCATACTAAATGGAGTGTCTCAGATTTACATACAGAATAATACAAAATGCTCTGAGACCACTTGGGTGCCAGGGGAGGAAACGGAGAAGTTTTGCCCTTAAAATAGAAAATAAACATCTAATACACGCCCCTTTCAAACACTATGAATATTTCCATTAGTATGAATGCAGTATCTTGTGACAAACAGCCAGGTCTGCCCTTTGTAAGACTGAATGGCCATGCGGTGCTCAAGGGGGGTTATTACTATTTCTGAATACATAACAACCCATCTAAATCACCCTGTTCTAAAGGATAAAAATGAATACCACTCTCCACCTATCTGTAGGAGACGTCTCCACCCGAAGGACACGGAGAGCAAAGGCGTGTGCCATGTGGCACGAGAAGATAACAGCGCTAGCCAAGTAACCTGAACAGACCGTCACTCTCTCTTTCTTTCTTTGACAGTAAAGACAGCAGAGGCTCAATTCAGATCCAGAACTCAAGCGGCGCAGTCAGGCGACGGCACGAGGAAGCAATTTTCCATAAAATGGCCCATAACAAAAGCAGCATTCAGCGTGAAGAACAGAATGTGGACCCTGTCGTAAAAGTCAGAAAGCGTTTTGATATGCCCAGCTCTCATCTCAGCCTGCAGCCTGCTCTTTAACACTTCACATCCTTGTCTCTGACTGTACTCTGCCCCTCTCATCATTATCATCTGATGCCTGCCTGACAAGCAGGGAGATCAGGGTTATTATGAGGCATTTTGTAATCCCGTTACTGGAGGAATCGAAAGTAAAAAGCACAAGGCTTGTCAGGGCAAGTGTGTGAGGAATGCTTACAGAGAGGCATAATCTAACACGTTAAATGGTGTCACGACTTCCGCCGAAATCAGTCCCTCTCCTTGTTCGGGCGGTGTTCGGCGGTCGACGTCACCAACCTTCTAGCCATCACTGATCCATTTTTCATTGGTTTTGTCTTGTCTTCCATCACACCTGGTTCCAATCCCATCAATTACATGTTGTGTATTTAACCCTCTGTTTCCCCTCATGTCCTCGTCGGTGATTGTTTGTTGTATGTATTGGTGCAAGTTATGTTCTGGTGTGCGACGGATTTTGCACCCTCTTATTTTATGTTGTATATTTTGGTTTTCAAAGTTTTTGTATATTCATTAAACTGCTTCGTTTATACCAAGTTCACTCTCCTGCGCCCGACTTCCCTGCCACCAGCACGCACCCATTACAGGTGTGAGTTTTAGCTTGTAGCTCTCACTTGGCTGTAATTTCTTCTTTGAGAGTTTGCTAGGCCATATGGCCTAGTTACAGTTGTAAGAAGTGATGATACAGTTTGCAGTGCAACATGAGAACTAAACCACTCTACAGTTTCTTATGAAATTTGCAAGAAGAGCTACACTTCCCTACAGTGTTTCCTTACATACTAGCCTCCATCAGGTTCAAAATCAAGCAGAATAAGCATGGACAGAACACAATTCACTGGACAGAACACAATTCATACTATTGGTATTACCCATGCCGTTTGAACTGACGTACATCCCACCACACAAACATAAAAGAGCACCTACAGTACATATTATCCAAACTAGTGCCCTTAACCTCGGAGCTTTCACCTTTAAACCCAAAGGTAAGTCAAGGTATTAATTTCAAAATAAATATAGCGATTTTGGCGAATATAGCGAATTACATTTTCAGAGAGCAATTAGAGAGACACATCCTTTCCATTGCAACAGACAGCCTAATACTTGGCTTGACACCTCTAAAATAGCTTAACATTGAATTGCATTTAGAGCTGTTGAAATGCTCATCATTCATTCCCATGAAGAGGAGATGAGAAGTGGAAGATCATGGTGAGACCTTAACCCCATAAGTGCATCACTCACTTACATGTCATTGGAAACCAGAGAGTGAGCCGAGTTATAGTGAGAAGACCCTTCAAATGTGTCATCTATCCATGGGACCTCAGCAATATAGCAGTTACTGTTATTATTAGTGCCAGAGATAAGAGACAGCTGTCATATGGCTCAGAAGCAAGCTGAATCACACAATGTCCAATATTCATAACTATGTAGACAGGCAGTGTTATGTCTCTCATATCAAACAATCACCACTTAATTAAAACAGTTTCAATTAATCAAATCAGGTTTTTATGAGCTATATCCTAAATAGAAGCTATAGAATGGTGGTGAAAGTCTGATCAAATGGAAAACGTTTAAAATGAAGAAAAAAAAGAGATGCCTACCGGCCAAGCAGATAAATTAACCAACTGTAATATCATCTTACTTAAAGATGTATTATAAAAGGTGTTGTATCATTTCAGCCAGTAGTTTTGTAAGTAGCTCTCAAGTCAAAAATTGGTCCCTGAAAATGGTGCACAATTGTGTAGTCATCCATTTCGTATGATATGTTATGTTCTGCAAAAAATAATTATATGCCAAGAGAATAGTAGAATAATAGTGAAGACATCACAACTATGAAATAACACATATGGAATCATGTCGTAACCAAAAAAAGTGTTAAACAAAACAAAATACATTTTATATTTGAGATTCTTCAAAGTAGCCACCCTTTGCCTTGACAGCTTTGCACTCTTGGCATTCTCTCAACCAGCTTCACCTGGAATGTTTTTCCAACAGTCTTGAAGGAGTTCCCACATATGCTGAGCACTTGTTGGCTGCTTTTTCTTCACCCTGCGGTCCAACTCATCCCTAACCATCTCAATAGGGTTGAGGTCGGGTGATTGTGGAGGCCAGGTCATCTGATGCAGCACTCCATCACTCTCCTTCTTGGTCAAATAGCCCTTACACAGCCTGGAGGTGTGTTTTGGGTCATTGTCCTGTTGAAAAACAAAATATAGTCCCACTAAGCGCAAACCAGATGTATCAATGCAGAATGTTGTGGTAGACATGCTGGTTAAGTGTGCCTTCAATTCTAAATAAATCACAGACAGTGTCACCAGTAAAGCACCCCCACACCTCCTCCTCCATGGTTCACGGTGGGAACCACACATGCGAAGATTATCCGTTCACCTACTCTGCGTCTCACAAAGACATAGCGGTTGGAACCAAAAATCTCAAAAGGACAGATTTCCACCGATCTAATGTCCATTGCTCATGTTTCTTGGCACAATCAAGTCTCTTCTTATTATTGGTGTCCTTTAGTAGTGGTTTCTTTGCAGAAATTCGACCATGAATGACAGATTCACGCAGTCTCCTCTGAACAGTTGATGTTGAGATGTGTCTTACTTTTTATTTGGGCTGCAATCTGACGTGCAGTTAACTCTAATGAACTTATCCTCTGCAGCAGAGGTAACTCTGGGTCTTCCTTTCCTGTGGCGGTCGTCATGAGAGCCAGTTTCATCATAACGCTTGATGATTTAAGCGACTGCACTTGAAGAAACTTTCAAAGTTCTTGACATTTTCCGGATTGACTGACCTTCATGTCTTAAAGTAATGATGGACTTCATTTCTCTTTGCTTATTTGAGCTGGTTCTTGCCATAATATGGACTTGGTCTTTTACCAAATAGGGCTATCTTCTATATACCATCCCTACCTTATCACACCACAACTGATTGGCTCAAACACAGTCCAAGTGACTACATCATGAAGCTGGTTGAGAGAATTCCAAGAGTGTACAAAGCTGTCAAAGGCAAAGGGTGTCTACTTTAAAGAATCTAAATATATTTCGATTTGTTTAACACTTTTTTGGTTACTACATGATTCCATATGTGTTATGTCATAGTTTATGTTTTCACTTTTATTCTACAATGTAGAAAATAGTCAAAATAAAGAAAAACCCTTGAATGAGTAGGTGTGTCCAAACTTTTGACTGGTACTGTATATGTTCTTTGTGCAATTCACATGACATGTTACGAACTTGTAAGTGCTTAAGATCCCGCTCAATTTCTAATTATTCTCTTCATAAAATAACTCACTGAGGTGAGGAAGCGCAACTTCCTCTCCCTTACACACACGCTGTGTCATATCCATTTGGCTTGGAGGGACTGAACCACTGGGCCTATGGGCAGTTGGCCTGGCTGCAGACCCAGCTCTGCCCAATGCCCTAGATATCCGAGAGGGTTTTCTCTGGCCGTGGTCAGCCAGCCTCAACCCCAGGCAGCCAGCTAGTTCAGCACATCTAAATGCGGGCCTGTGTGACCGCAACAGGTGTTGGACATTGCAGCTCCATGCTCCTCATTAAAAAGTGCTTTAGCACTCCCGTGTCTGTGGTGGCTGGCCAGCACGAGGCCAGAACGGCGGTCTGTTATCTGGTTAGCGGTCAGCCAGAGGCATCAGCGGGAAGTCAAATTCTCATCAACTTCTCACTCCATCTGTATCATGTTTTACTGCGGCCTGAAAGACAAAGCTCTGAAGCCGGGCCAGTCCCACACCTGTCCTTGGCTCACTGTTAATTCACCAGTAATGAGTTTGGATGGTGCTGGATGGTGTCAGATTCCAGACCTCACATACAAACTGAGTGGTTCTGGGGCCTAGCAGAGAAGCTAGTCTTCCCTGACTGAGTCCAAGTACTGTAGATAGATGCGTGAGTCAGAGCATTTAATTGAGCGCTCAAGCAGTGCGTTTATGATTATGGCACTATGTGTTGCTGAAGTTCAACTTCCTCCCACTCATCTCAATCCAATTATGCTGACAGAAGCAGCACCTACATGGAGGATTATGTCTGAGTTCAGTCAAAGGACACTCATGACAGCACCTTCACAGCTGTGTGTGTGTGAAAGAGAACAGTGAGGTAAACCGCTGCCCTAATGAAGATATGCAGAAACTGATTGTCCAACAAAAATTCCTGATCACACTTGTAGTCGATGTTATGGCTACATTAGCTAGCATAGCTCATGCACAGAAACACTTCATCAGGTGTAACGGTCGTGGCGCACCGAACTGCGCACGTGAAGGCCGTCAAACCAAACGCACTCCTTCAATATAAAATTGTCTTTGACAAAAATAAAAACCCGTCAGTTTGTCACTTTCACGAGGATGTAGTAACGACAGGTTCAGCTACTTATTAAGAGATCGTCTCGAATCTAGGTTTTGCATTTAGAATTCGAGAAAATAAAGGATACATTTGTCACTTCTCCCATTGACTTACCAAACCCAAGTCTGGTCTGTCTAGTCTGCTTGGCAACGTGTTCCTGGAATTATCGCATTGTTGCGCCTCAGTGTTTGAAAACTCACTGCTAATTCACTGTTTCCCGAATACTTACACTGGTCAGAATGTGTCTCACTTGGTGTGATAAAATACTTGATCAATTGCTCATAGGGAACAAAACTTAGTGACAAACAATACTGATGATGCATCTCAGGCATTGTTTGAATACATTTTGGTAATTGATTAAGGCAATAGCACAGATCAACATACACTTGCTTGGGGCCAATTTGCACTTTGGTCTTCCAACGCTATTGATCACATCCTACAAGTGTTAATGACCCACAGATAAAAAATATATGATCACGGTCATTCAAATTTCAGACATTTTTCATCATTCATTTGGTTTTATAGTCGTGAGAAGTGTTTTGGGTTCATCTGCAAGAAGACCACGGGAAAGTGGATCTTCGCAGTTATAATGAACTGCCCCCTTCATGATTCAGTAACTACTGGGGCAGTTCATCAGTATGGGACGGAAACTTTCAGTACTTTCTCCATGGCATTTGAGGGTAGATTTAACCTAAATACATATGTTGCTAGAACTTCTCTTTCCTCCTCCCGACTTAGGCATTTCTGGCTGAGCAGCATTTCTTCCAGTCTATATTTAATTTTCACAAAGCACAGCAACCAAAGTCATGTGACTTTCCAGAATGCTGCTGTGACTAGGTTTCAAGTCAGTTTACAAACATACCATAAGCATCTCAGCTATTAATTAAAGGCAACACAAAAGCCATGGCCTTATTTTCTTCTCTAGACACACTTGGATCCCAGTCAAACTTTGACACTGAGAGAAATACTGCCAAGCAGTTGAGAGCTCTAACCAGGATTTGTGTGGTGATGTGTGATTATCAGTTTACCTGTCAGTTTGTGATGTTTTGGAAACCCTGACATGCACTATATATACACACACAAGTATGTGGATACCTCTTCAAATTAGTGGATTCGGCTACCACTTTGCGGTTGCGCCGTTGTTGCTCCTAAACCTTTCCACTTAACAATAACAGCACTTACAGTTGACCGGGGCAGCTCTAGCAGGGCAGATATATTACGAACTGACTTGTTGGAAGGGTGGCATCCTATGACGGTGCCACGTTGAAAGTCACTGAGCTCTTCAGTAAGGCCATTCTACTGCCAATGTTTGTCTATGGAGATTGCATAGCTGTGTGGTCAATTTTAAACACCTGTCAGCAACGGGTGTGGCTGAAATACTGTAGCCGAATCCACTAATTTGAAAGCGTGTCCACATACTTTTGTATATATAGTGTACATACGTGCACCAGGAGGACAGTAAGTCAATAGACTTCCCCACAGTTCTGGCACAGCCTGATGACCACTTCTGCTGCAAAGGCCCGGTTACAGCCTCTTAAGTGCACCACCATCTGAACCAGACTATTACTCACCCAGAGACCAGACAACTTCTCATCATCCAGCACCCTTTAACCTAACAAGACTGAAGTCCCTGCCAAGTTCATCAGTGTTCTACGTCAACTTCTCTTTAGTAGAGCAGCTATGAGATCATTGTAGTTCCTTAGGTCATTGTGCCCACGGTGACACACAGGTTGTGTGTTAAACCTGCAGCTTAAGCAATGAGCACGCTAACAAACAGGATGTGACACACTGAATATCAACATGAACATCCAGAGGAAGGGAACACATGGAGATCCGGCCATTCACACCCATGGCCATCATCCAAACACAGAGTAAAACTCATAGAACCGTCACACCCGTTTCTGGTTGAAAATACTTCAATTTTCACTCACTACGAGTTTTTAAAAATAAGAAAACTTCAACATTGTGTGAGGTTGAATGATAAAACAGATTTTTTTTTCTCCTCTCTTTAAATAGTTGAGTATGTTAATTAAATCATACAGGGGTTTTCCTCTGTCTTTTGTTGTGAGTACTGCACCAGACGTATGAGATACCAGATCCAGTCTCAGGAATCTCTGGAGATCCCTTCTATCTGCACTGAGTTAGGTAAATCTGCTCTTAGTTTTTTGTCACCTTACTTGTGGAATAATCTCCAAAGCGCTCTCTAAAGTTGGATGAATTGGTGCCACTAGGGCAATTCAAAAGGCTGATTGAGGACCTATTTACTGAAGAATGTGTTTGTTTTCAATGACTGTGTTTTGCTTTTAGTGTATTGATGTGAATATTAATGTATATTGATTGATGTGTTTGATGGGTATACAGGGCTCATCTGAGAAAGAGACATTGGTCTTTAAAATAAAGGTTAAATAAAAATACTAAAAATGACACAGCTGATACACATTCAAAGTGTGACCCATCTGCCATTCTCATCACTGCCCCAAAGACAGACACCACACACAGCGCACGGAACACTTACCGAATTGTCTCCCCAGTAGCAAGGCAGTTAACCCACCAACAACAACTGCTCCCTGGGCACCGATGACGTGGACGTTGATTAAGGAAGCCCCTCGCACCTCTCTGATTCAGAGGGGTTGTGTTAAATGTGGAAGACACATTTCAGTTGAATGCATTCAGTTGTGCAACCGACTAGGTATCCCCTGTCCTTTCACTTCCTTATTCTTAAATAAAGGTTAAATAAAAATAATTCTCCATGATTAACGTACATGGGATGGAAAGGAAATGTACACTCAGGACTGTGTGTGTGTGTAACCGATGTGAAATGTCGAGCCCAGATAGGGGCGAGGAGAGGGACGGAAGCTAAACTATTACATGTGGAACACATTACTGCATTTGGGAGTAATAAGCACATTGAAGCATGGCATCTATGGCAGGTTGTGCATTCTCTAACTGCGTTATTTGATTTGTCTGTACTGTACTTGGCAAAAAAGTCTTAGTTCATCCTTTTATCAGCAGTGAGACTATTGCACATTACTCAACTTTCCCATGAATATTGTAATTTCTTTGCTTTATGAATCATCAAACTCAAAGTTTAGTAAATGCAAGAAGACATAGGACTTTGCATTTAGTTGTACTGGTGACATTGATTTTTAGAGAAGTTGACTTGCCAGTCTAAAAGGTGGAAGCACGAGATTCGTCTCAGGATGTTGCCATGGCACTCATCTTTACCATGGTAATACCATGGTAAACAGTCTGAACGTCTGGGTGTGGTCGAGACACACAGAGGGCCGGAGCTACAGCTAGTGGAAATGAAAACACTCAGTTTATTCACAAAATAAACTCCACTGAGTAACGGAAAACCATGACATGCTTGGATTCAACTTTCAAACTACCATACATGAACATGTAACTGACTTCATGTATACTGAACAAAAATATAAACGCAACATGTAAATAAAGTGTTGCATGTTTCATAAGCTGAAATAAAAGACTCCAGAAATGTTCCATATGCAAAAAATCTTATTTCTCTCAAATGTTGTGCCCAAATGTGTTTACATCCCTGTTAGTGAGCATTTCTCCTTTGCCAAGATAATCCATCCACCTGACAGGTGTGGCATATCAAGAAGCTGATTAAACAGCATTATCATTACACAGGTGCACCTTCTGCTGGGGACAATAAAAGGCCACTCTAAATGTGCAGTTTTGTCATAAAACACCACAGATGTCTCAAGTTGAGGGAGCGTGCAATTGGCATGCTGACTGCAGGAATGTCCACCAGCTCTGATGCCAGATAACGGAATGTTTATTCCTCTACCATAAGCCGCCTCCAACCTCATTTTAGAGAATTTGGCAGTACGTCCAACCGGCCAAACAACTGCAGACCACGTGTAACCACGCCAGCCCAGGACCTTCACATCCATCTTCTTCACCTGCGAGATGGTCTGAGACCAGCCACCCGAACAGCTGATAAAACTGTGGGTTTGCACAACTAAAGAATGTCTGCACAAACTGTCAGAAACCATCTCAGGGAAGCTGACAGACAACGTTTATGACGTCGTGTGGGTGAGCGGTTTGCTGATGTCAAAGTACCGCATGGTGGCGGTAGGGTTATGGTAAAGTACAGGCAACGAACACAATTGCATTTTAGTTGATGACAATTTGAATGCAGACATACCGTGATGAGATCCTGATACCCATTTTCATGCCATTCCTTTTTATCCTTTATTTAACTAGGCAAGTCAGTTAAGAACAAATTCATATTTTCAATGACGGCCTAGGAACAGTGGGTTAACTGCCTTGTTTAGGGGCAGAACGACAGATTTTTTTTTACTTTGTCAGCTCAGGGATTCGATCTTGCAACCTTTCGGTTACTAATCCAACGCTCTAACCACTAGGCTACCTGCCGCCCCATTCATCCCCTGCCATCACCTCATGTTTCAGCATGATAATGCACAATAAACAGCCTGATCAACTCTATGTGAAGGGGATGTGTCATGCTGCATGAGGCAAATGATGGTCACACCAGATACTGACTGGTTTTCTGATCCACTCCCCTGCTTTTTTTTTTTTAAAGGTATCTGTGATCAACAGATTCATATCTGTATTCCCAGTCATGTGAAATCCATAGATCAGGACCTAATGAATTGATTTAATTTGACTGATTTCCTTATATGAACTGTAACTCAGTAAGATCTTTGAAATTGTTGCATGTTGCATTTATATTTGTGTTAAGTGTATAACAAAGCCTTTCTATTGTAGGTGGAACATTGGGGCTGCTGGCTGGGCTCACCTGGCTCTACCTCCTTCCTGATTTTGTGGTGGGTAAAAATGGCTGCGGGGTTGACTGTGGGTCTATGTCCAGGACATAGTAAAACAAACACCCGGCTTTGGGCTACGCAATCAATGTCTCAGTGGTAAAGGTAATTTAAGGGCAGTGGTTCTGCCTGCAGGCTCCAGTCAACTGGCGTGCCTCCTACGGGTCGTTTCTAATGCGGAGCTAGATGAGCCGGGATGGAGCCCTGCCCTCACCACAAGGCCTGTGTCACATTTCAGACTAGACCGTGAAAGCTGCTTCAACCGCCTCGACTGGTGCTGACTCACTCGTACTGACACACACACAAACAAGTAGCGGTGTGTCCGTGATATATAGGCCTTAAGGCCAAGACAATAAGAAGACACAGTGGCAGAATAAATTGAAAGCAAATTGAATGTAACAAATAGTTACGTGACCTACAGCAAGTTAATGTTTCCGACATTTTCGGACTACTAAACTATTGATTTAGAACCACGGAGAGTTATCGCAAGTCGCAGAGAAAACAGGAACTGCCTCCACTATTCTAGTACCATTTCAACATCATCAAATCACCTATGCTTAGTCTAACACAGTGACATCTAAAAGATTCCAAAAACTATTTAGTCCAATCAACATAAGCTGAATATGATGTGGCTGTCCATGGCTCTGATTTGTGTGTGTTTGTGTGTGTGGTCATGCAAGCAGAAAAAAAAACATGTTGACTCACCCTACATGTAGAGAAACGCCAATGCCATCCTTCTCTCTCATGTTGACGAAACGATCTATCACTCTGTCATTCCCTACACGCTTCTAGTTTTGTTGTCCTAGGCTACCTGGCTAAAATGCTTGCTTTCATGGGCAAAGTTAGCTAGTTAACATTAGCCTTCTACATCTAGCTACATATTGAACTTCCATCCTCTCAGGCCAGGGGCGCAGTGTATAAATTAATGGTTGGATAAGAATTGCCGTTATAATCATTGGCCAGTACGGAGAATTAAGTAAAACCACAACACCAAATCCCTATCTCCATCCTTGGTAAATTCAGGAAAGGGCCACCGGAGGACAACAACACGCAACAATTCAAGTTGTTTCTGTCAGTGACGTATGCTCTCAATGCAATTTCATAGGAGGGACACCAAATCCAAACTGACTTCCCATAACACCGTTTTTTTGGTACACCAGGCCCATTTACAGTTGAGCTCACCCAGTTCAGCTCAATGCTGATTGGCTATTATTTTATACTTTTTTAATCAAGGGAGGCAAAATGCTTGCTGGCTTCCCTTGCATTCAATACTACCGGCGGGCAAACAATGTCATACTCTTTTGGACCAGACAGCATCATACAGAGACAGAGGGGCACTGTTTCGCTCACTCGGATGCTTTCTCCGGTGAGATGCATTCAGCCTCTTACGAATTTAAGAAAAATGATGAAACAGAGAGGCGAAAGATAAATACATATAAAATATTTTTTCTTTTTTTCCTTGGTAATTTTTTGGGGGGGAAGCCTGGCTTCTCTTAGCATCCATGAACACACACACACACACACACACACACACACACCTTATATTCCAAAACTTGCTGAGACCACTGTGAATCTCTAAATACTAAAACACACCAGACACATCTGTGATTTAGTTTAGCCCAGTAAGCCCACCCCGATTCATTCTTGGGATTGGACATAATTGTCTCTTATTAGGTATAAAAACAAATGGGATTAACGGAGGTAATGCAATGTACTCACACAATTTAGCGAACAGGCCAACCATACTGTTTATAGCTTTGAACATGAGGTAATGAGCAGCATGCCAAGACTTGAGGGTGAACTATTTTCCTCACCCACTTTGCCAGTCATTCCTTCTCACATTCTCTTCTTATAGAAGCAGTCTCAGCCCAGAGTAGGCCCTAGAATAGGCCTCTTGCAGGTTTATATCTCACTGACTATACCTCATCTTTATGGCAGAGAGTGGACCAAATAAAACCTAGATAAATCTATCCTTGGCACCAGACAAAAGGAGAACTAGCATAGATCGAGTCTATCTTACATTCTCAAACAGCTCTTCAACAGAATTACACTTCAACCAGTTGAATCAAAAGATAGAGATTGAAAATAATATATTCAAAATAAAAGTGATGTTCCAGTGAAAATGCCTATTTTAAATCTGCAGCGTTTACACTGGCTGTCTCCTGGCTGTGTAATGTTAACAGTGTTTGGAACATTGTTCTAGTTAATGAGTGTATTTAAGCTGTGTTGGAGCGTGAGGCCTTTGACAGGCTACAGGTGTTAAAACTATGTACCGCAGCTGGAGAATCAAACGCACGGTTTATCAGACCTCTGCAGCAAACTCACCCCCCATTTTTATTACACAAGCTTTACCTCACACACACACACAACTATCCTCACACAAAACAGGACCCATGTTCCATTCTCCTCTTTTACCCTGCTGCTACTCTCTGGTTATCTATCACTTTAACTCTACCTTCATGTACATATTACCGCAATTACCTCGACTAACCGGTGCCCCCACACATTGACTCTGTACTTGTACCCCCTGTATATAGCCTCGCTACTGTTACTTTACTGCTGCTCTTTAACTATTTTTTTTATTTTATTCTTTATTTTTTTACTTACCAATTATCTACTTAACACTTTTTTTTCTTAAAACGGCATTGTTGGTTAAGGGCTTGTAAGTAAGCATTTGTAAATGTAACCGATGTGAAATGGCTAGCTAGTTAGCGGTGGTGCGCGCTAGCAGCCTTTCAGTCGGTGACGTCACTTGCTCTGAGATCTTGAAGTAGTGGTTCCCCTTGCTCTGCAAGGGCCGCGGCCTTTGTGGAGCGATGGGTAACGACGCTTCGTGGGTAACTGTTGTTGATGTGTGCAGAGGGTCCCTGGGTCGGGGCGAGGGGACGCCATAAAGTAAAACTAAGGTCTACACTGTTTGTATTCGGCGCATGTGACAAATAGAATTTGATTGCTGCTTAATTGGACACTGGGTTGGGTTTGTATTGTCATTAAACGAGCACTGATTACCTCTACAGTACTGATTGCCTAGTATTGTTTGTCAAAGACAGTGTGGCATCATTGGAGGAAAGGGCACTCACTGATCATTTAAAATGGGGTTTTGTATGAGAAATTATTCATATTCACATTGCCAATGGAAATATATGTACAAATTAGAAATTTACATATAAAAAAGGAGGTTACACCGCAGTATTTGTAGGCAACGCCAGCACAGAACATTTCATTTTTATATCATTGTGCCGCGACTGGCATACAGAAGTGTTCCAAAATGAAAGAGTTCATATCACACAAGTGTGTGTTTGTGTGAGTAGAAAATATAATTGATGCAGTATGTCATTATTTGAACTATATTTGATTGCTTGGATCGAACAAGTCCAGGTTTTCTTCAAATTTCCAAATGAATATAATGGAAGCTTCCTGACATCCAGGACCTACAGTGGGGAGAACAAGTATTTGATACACTGCTGATTTTGCAGGTTTTCCTACTTACAAAGCATGTAGAGGTCTGTAATTTTTACCATAGGTACACTTCAACTGTGAGAGACAGAATCTAAAACAAAAATCCAGAAAATCACATTGTATGATTTTTAAGTAATTAATTTGCATTTTATTGCATGACATAAGTATTTGATACATCAGAAAAGCAGAACTTAATATTTGGTACAGAAACCTTTGTTTGCAATTACAGAGATCGTACGTTTCCTGTAGTTCTTGACCAGGTTTGCACACACTGCAGCAGGGATTTTGGCCCACTCCTCCATACAGACCTTCTCCAGATCCTTCAGGTTTCGGGGCTGTCGCTGGGCAATACGGACTTTCAGCTCCCTCCAAAGATTTTCTATTGGGTTCAGGTCTGGAGACTGGCTAGGCCACTCCAGGACCTTGAGATGCTTCTTACGGAGCCACTCCTTAGTTGCCCTGGCTGTGTGTTTTGGGTTGTTGTCATGCTGGAAGACCCAGCCACGACCCATCTTCAATGCTCTTACTGAGGGAAGGAGGTTGTTGGCCAAGATCTCGCGATACATGGCCCCATCCATCCTCCCCTCAATACGGTGCAGTCGTCCTGTCCCCTTTGCAGAAAAGCATCCCCAAAGAATGATGTTTCCACCTCCATGCTTCACGGTTGGGATGGTGTTCTTGGGGTTGTACTCATCCTTCTTCTTCCTCCAAACACGGCGAGTGGAGTTTAGACCAAAAAGCTATATTTTTGTCTCATCAGACCACATGACCTTCTCCCATTCCTCCTCTGGATCATCCAGATGGTCATTGGCAAACTTCAGACGGGCCTGGACATGCGCTGGCTTGAGCAGGGGGACCTTGCGTGCGCTGCAGGATTTTAATCCATGACGGCGTAGTGTGTTACTAATGGTTTTCTTTGAGGCTGTGGTCCCAGCTCTCTTCAGGTCATTGACCAGGTCCTGCCGTGTAGTTCTTGGCTGATCCCTCACCTTCCTCATGATCATTGATGCCCCACGAGGTAAGATCTTGCATGGAGCCCCAGACCGAGGGTGATTGACCGTCATCTTGAACTTCTTCCATTTTCTAATAATTGCGCCAACAGTTGTTGCCTTCTCACCAAGCTGCTTGCCTATTGTCCTGTAGCCCATCCCAGCCTTGTGCAGGTCTACAATCTTATCCCTGATGTCCTTACACAGCTCTCTGGTCTTGGCCATTGTGGAGAGGTTGGAGTCTGTTTGATTGAGTGTGTGGACAGGTGTCTTTTATACAGGTAACGAGTTCAAACAGGTGCAGTTAATACAGGTAATGAGTGGAGAACAGGAGGGCTTCTTAAAGAAAAACTAACAGGTCTGTGAGAGCCGGAATTCTTACTGGTTGGTAGGTGATCAAATACTTATGTCATGCAATAAAATGCAAATTAATTACTTAAAAATCATTCAATGTGATTTTCTGGATTTTTGTTTTAGATTCCGTCTCTCACAGTTGAAGTGTACCTATGATAAAAATGACAGACGTCTACATGCTTTGTAAGTAGGAAAACCTGCAAAATCGGCAGTGTATCAAATACTTGTTCTCCCCACTGTATATGCTAGGCGGTCTCAGAGGAAGGCCCAAAATATTGTCAAAGACTCCCTTCACCCTAGTCATACTGTTCTCTCTGCTACCGCACGGCAAGCGGTACCGGAACGCCAAGTCTAGGACCAAAAGGCTCCTTAACAGCTTCCACCCCAAAGCCATAAGTCTGCTGAACAATTACATTGACCCCCCCTCCCAACCCCCTTTGTTTTTATACTGCTGCTACTCGATGTTTATTATCTATGCATAGACATACAAATTACCTCAACTAACCTGTACCCCCACACATTGACTCAGTACCCTCTGTATGAAGCCTCGTTATTGTTATGTAATTTTCTTGTGTTACTTTTTGATATTATTATTATTATTTTTTCACTTTAGTTTATTTAGTAAATATTTTCTAAACTCTATTTCTTGAACTGCATTGTTGGTTCAAGGCTTGTAAGTAAGCATTTCACGGTAAGGTCTACTACACCTGTTGTATTCGGCGCATGTGACAAATAACATTTGATTTGGTTTACTGTGTTTGTCATATTCCACCTTGTTCTAAAATCTTTATTCCACTAAGATACAGGTTCATTATCTTCTCATTGTCTCACTTTCAAACGGTAGTAGTAAACACACCAGCCAACCATGTGGTCTTGATTAAACAGGTCCTATGTGGCCTTATGTGGAACACAGCACTGGTCAGGATGACCCACTGTCGGGGGCATTTTTATTGCCCTCAGTGATGTGCACCTTCCAGCCTTGGATTGACCACAAAGATGGCAGGGTTACAGTCTGCATCCAGATGAGCACCAACAGATCTTGCTGACAAAAAAAAACAGAGGACATGTATGATGAGCCCTGCAACTTCTAAACCACATGTGAAGAGCAACATGTAGTCTACATTATGCAGTCAAAAAAGGAAAAATAAATAAATCAGGCGTGTGGGTGAGACATAGATTGAAACAGTTGCAACCAATGTGGAAATGAGTGGAGATTGGTTGGCCACGTGTTACGGGTAAGGAGGCTCGCAAGACACTTTCTGTTCCTGCCACAGAGAACCCATGTGACAAGAGATGCCACATCTTCTAGCAGTCTCCTGTCAACAGTCTGAACCATATCTATACCTGCCACAGAGCTCCTAGTAAGACCAGCAGGAGAATAGCTGGATTTTAGTGCATTAAAATTGGCTGTTGGAATGGAAAGTTTCAGGGACAAGAAGGCTGAGATAGAAAGGAATCTTTACAGATGACACAACTGAGGAGGACGGCTTCCTGTTAAAACACTTACATGATACTAATAGGCCTACCTGTGGGGGACAATGTGCTCAGTTAATTTACCAAGTCATAGGCCTACTACACTTGAAGCTTCAAATACAAAACATATTTTCGTAGATTCTACCACTCACACTTGCATTTTCCTGTGGCACAGCATCCTACCATTATATAGGCACAGAATGGAGAGTGAACAATGGTGTGCACTCTTAGAATGTGCACTCGATCTAGAAGCGTTATTTATTTAAAAGCGTTATTCGGCTGTCCCCAAAGGATAACCCTTTTTGGTACCAGATAGAACCCGTTTTGCTTCCATGTAGACCCCTTTCTACAAAGTCTTACATGGAACTCAAATGGGTTCTACCTGTAACCAAAAAGTTTCTACCTGGAACCAAAATAGGTTATACTATGGGGACAGCCAAAGAAACCTTTTGGAACCCTTTTTTAAAAATATAAGCGTGTTTGTGTGTTTTAACAGGAAGAGGTCCTGTCTAAAACCTTATGTAGAAAGGACGCCAAGCCTAAGTGTGTCTGCTAAATAAACACCTCAAAGAATCAGGAGAACTTACTGGAGTCTATCTGAACTGGGGAAAACAGGAGAAGCAGAGAAAGTATAACCTATTTTCATTGTGCCACTGTGCAAAAGAGGGAGGTCAAATACTTAATCCATAATAATCCTATTCATACAGAAATGATTCCAATTTTCAAATGATGTGATCTATCAATGACATTCTGTCAGTGTAGGCTGTAAATGTTTTTATTGTAGACAACAATAAATAATAGAGCATGACATGCAAATTGAATATGTAGCAAAATAACATAATATCAACAATTTAGGCCTATTGGGCACTAAAATAGAATTCTGGTTTAATTCAATTTACAATGGAAACCCTGACATCTTACCTGCTAACAAGAACGTCGGCAACAGAATGCAGTAGAGCAGTCCACATACCACCTGAAGCTCCATGAGCGCGCGTCCTAAATGCACTTCTTAACTCCAGTCTACAGTCCCGCTGACATTCCTCGACGGAACGTTAAATTCAACCCAATTAATTTTAATAAACCCAGTCGGCAAAAATTGTTCATGGTTTTCAAATTGTCTTTTGAACCGATAAAATAATGCAGTGCGGTCATTCCACTAGGCAGACATATGACTTCCAAAAGTAATATTTTTCAAGTTTCCTGAGTAGTGTACCAATGAAATCTATTGCGGTTCTTGTTCTGTAAATCCACAAGACATCTTCACCTCGCATTTCGGGGATATAAAGTGTATTCGCACGAAATTGTAAACAAAACTAACTACCAGCTCTCCCGTATTGAAACAACTCTCCTCTCTTGCCGCCCCTTGGACTGAATATTCCATGTAAAACAATATCTTCCTGGAAAAAGTGATTCACCAGTAGGCCTACTGAAACAGTTGAACTGTTCTTTCAATCGCTGTAAATCCAATTCACTCTCACTGGGTTGGCACTTCCTCAGAAATGTTTTTCTCTCTTCATAACCTAACTAACAATTTTAAGGTGTGTTTTCGAAAGCAACATGTCCACGAGGAAGACTATCTCACAACCATACCCAATTAATGTATGGTAATTTCGAAAGAAACGAATACATTTTCAGCCTATTCAACTATTCTATATCATAGTTAACGCATGTTTGAAGATCTCACTGTCAGCACCATCGCCTGCGATTTTCCTACTTGAAAGAGCACGTTGTCGTTTTGCGTTGACACATGACACTTACAAACTTTAGCCTATAGCAGGAAATTATAAGTGAAATGTTGCTATGTGACACTCATTCAGCAACATGCTAATAAATAGCCCTACCTTAATTGCGCAGTAAACCAGTAGTCTATGAATTTTGAGATTATACACCCGAAAACTCGTACTCTAATCTTATGAAAAAGTTTCACTGCTGTAACCTGTTTGAAATTGACTCTACATCTTCTAAATAAATATTGTCTGGTAAATCATTAGCGTCCTCTAGCGGTACACCAAGCCCAACTCATCAGTGTTGCCAACAAATTTTCAGGGTAAGTTGCTAGAGGCAGGTTGATTTGTTGCTAAAAGTTGCTAAATGACGTTGTGATGTCATTGCGTGATAACGTAAAACTGCGTCATTGCGTAGAATACACAATAACCTTACTCGAATTGACTGGCCATCTCTGCAAAAAATATGATTTGACATTTGTTCAGGTACAGACTCCCACTCTTTTCTGTACAATTTTGATTGAAACTTGTTGATTGATGTTGTAAGTTCTGTTCAAGTTCTGTTCAAGAACTATATTCATTGGGTTTGGCTCGTCGAACCCGTGCTACTGCTGTTGCAGTCAGCCAACAATGATTTGCAATTTGCTGAAATTGCTGCTGGCCTGCTGTTGACGTCACTCACAATACACTTTTGCAGCCAGGCACGTGTGTTGTGACTGAGTGTGTGACAGAAAAAAAAATGTTTTGTGTCATTTAGAGGGACAATGCGTGCATTTTTGCGTTTGAGTCACTTTTCAAAAGTTGCTAAAAGTTCAAAATAAATGTTTAAAAGTAGCTAAATTTGTAGCTAGGTGCTGTTTGAAAAAGAACTTGCCAGGGTAGTCTGAAAAGTTGCTATATCTAGCAACAAAATTGCTAAATTGGCATCACTGCAACTCATCACTCACACACAATTTACAACATCAAGAAAACCCTCTTCAAATAATTTCCAATAAAAAAAGGGGAACCAGTCAGATAATCACACTAACTCATAGACATCCAGAATGCATTACCTACAATAATCTCAAAAGTACATGGCCAGATAGAAAACCATCACCAACTCAAATATAGAAATAACATAGCATTGACAATTTAAAAAAAATATTTTCTCTGCATGCAAATACAAATTATACATGAGGGATTGTAACATGTTGATTCAATGAAGGGATTCCATTAAACTGGTCATATTGTCAACAATGCAGAACGATGCATCATTCAGAAGCATACATCTATTTTCCATAAAATATAGGCCTAAGTTTGAATTTTCAAACTAGTTTTCATTGGCAAGACAGATACATCGTTTTTATAAAAAGCAATTACCTTTGCACATGAAAGCACAGAATCCTACTCATTACTTCACGTGTTTAACCTACGTCACTTTTGTTTTTAGCCGATTTTGCCTTCGGCCAGAACCGAGCACCTGGCTCACGCGGTAATGTCTACAGCTTTTTTGTATTTTAGCTTATCCTAATTATTTTCCTAACCTTAACCTAAATATCACAACCTACTTTAATGCTGCGTAAATTATTCTAAACCAGCCCGGCCCAAATCAAATGCAATCAACGCTAATACGGGCATGAATAGAATTCCCTCAATCCCAAAACAGTTTCTAAACGACATACTGTACCGTCTTTTATACAGCCTTATTACAACTGATTCGTTCAAAAAAAAGTTGATATCCTATGCACTGGCCAACCATTAAACAAATCTCTTTGAAACAGGGCGGGAGAAGGGTGTGGCTTTTATGAAGGTCACGTGTCCATTTCGCGCGAAAATGTGTTGCATGTTCAGGTCATAGCGACTTTGAGCAAGCCTTCATATATACCTCGGTGGCTCAAACTGCTGAGTTTACATTTATTTATCGTTTGGCCAGGCGCCTTTCCTGACCAGAAGAGAATTGTGTGGTTCTAGATTGACATCATTATGTCTCAGGCGCGGGTCACCGATTTCTACGTCAAGAGAAAGAAAGATGCTAGTGGGGCTGCGCATGGTGATGGCAATAAAACGCAAGTTGTGGACACTGTAACAAGTAAGCCATGCTCAAGATCAACTCGGTCGAAAAGCAAGAATGCGGCACCAACAACAAAGGTTATGATAAAGACTTCAAAATCAACATGTTCTGAAAACAGTGTACAAGATGAGTTTTGGAGGGTTATTGACGAGGCGACTTCGGTCGATAAGGTGGAGAGCGTGTCTGTTGTGTTGGCGAGGACCGACTCGGAAAAAGAAACACTTTTCTCTAGCCCTCGAACTCCCAAGAGGACCTTTACAGAAGCTGAATTCGATCTTGGATCAGCTGTATTTTCAACCACTGCTGAACATAGCACAGCAAAGAAGCGTTTTCGGATCGAGGCAAATAAACACGCCATCGCTGCAGGGACAAGTCCTGAGCCGGTTAAAGTTGTAAAGAAGTCGGTCAGGAAGAAATTGATTCTCGCCAAAGACGACGAACAGGTAATGTTGGCTTAATAATGGCGCATTTTCGTAGGCCGCCATGGCTCGTTGGCCAAAGCCTATGGAGTCATTTCATATTTATTTTTTAAGCTGCGTAAATGAAGGTCTGTGTGGTAAACACAGGCTTAGGAGATCTTGTAACTAACTACGTGTTGTTCTAAGACGATCATCAACTAAAGTCACTTTCATGTAGGCTAAGCAAAACAAGCACAGGCTTAAAAGGTAATGTTGGCTTATGACTTTAATATCAATCAGTTAACACATTTACAGCTTTTATTGCTATAATAACCTAGCAAGTCTGGTCCAGAATGGCTAGCTAGCTAGACACAACAAAAGACCTCACATAGACAATGTTTGGCTAAAGAATTTGAAGACAAATTGGGAAGGGGGCTGAATATTTATAAGTCACAACTGAATCCTTTTTTATTTATTTTTTTACCAGGCAACCCACCATCTGGCTAAAGATGTCCCGCAGGTACCCTATCCACTACCTGTTGATAAAGAATCAAAGAATTTAGTCAATCGCAGTGCCAACAATTCTCCAACGCGCAAACCACTTGTTAAGGGCAGCACAAAACCAAAAGAGGGGCACAAGGTACAGTATTGTTTGTGGCATATGCTTTCACCTTTGCTCTTCTGTTATGTCTGTTATGTCTACACACCTGGCCACAATTAAATTCTCTGTGAGAATGTTTCATTTTATCTAATCAAGTTACTCTTTAGTCATACCATAATGGACAGCATCCTCACAAATGTTTCAGTGGCATTGTCTTTCTACCACATCAGACTTTCTCCAAAGAGGATGTTGTGGCCCTCAAGTTCCGCCTTCAGAAGATCAAGGGCCAGACACGGAAAGCTGAGAACCTGCCCTCTACGGCCCCTGAGTCTACTGCTACTGCCCCAGACATGAAGACTAAGCTAGCCTGTGTCAAAGAGCTTGCTGCTAAGGCACAACACCGGAAGGAGGAGAGGTTGGCAGAGGCCAGATCTACTGAAGAAAATAATCGGCCACAAACCGAGGATGGGTGAGGATGAAACAAGTGTTTCAATTTTAGACATCCTTAAATTCAGCCAGGGTGGGTGAAGCTCAAAATAGTGATATTTAATGCAAATGGCAGAACTGCCACCTTTTTAGGGGTCTTTGTTGGGAAACGGTGTTATTTGAAGAGGCTTTTATAGTGGCTTTGATTATAACTAATCCTTTGTCCTGATCTGTAATATGCTCTTTTTCAGAGATAAGCTCCCAGCCTATCAGCGGTACCATACTCTTGCCCAGGATGTTCCCCCTGGCCTCACCCTGCCCTTCAAGTACAAACTGCTTGCTGGAATGTTCCGTAGCATGGACACCATAGTGGGAATGCTCTTCAACCGCTCAGAGACTGTTACCTTTGCCAAAGTGAAGCAGGGTGTCCAGGACATGATGCACAAGTATGGTGCAAACTATAATTATCTAATTGGATGATAAGTAGAAATCCATGGGAAGGAGCAGCAGAAATATTAATTACTTTTTATTTTATTTCACAGGTGTTTTGAGGAGACCCATGTGGGACAGATTAAGACAGTCTATCCTACTGCCTACCATTTCCGCCAGGAGAGAAACATTCCTACCTTCAGTGCTACAGTGAAGAAGTCTAGCTACCAGCTCACAGTGGAGCCTGTCATTGAAGCTGGTGAGGGGGAGGTCTCATGATGCTTTGTATTCTTTAACACAATGAGTGTATTTAAATAACTGTTGATATGACTTTCTCCTAATGTCTGTTTTTGTTCCTCAGATAAGAGCAAGGCAGTGCTGGCTGCTTCCCGCCTGTTAGAGAGGAGACGTATCTTCCATCAAAACCTAATCAGCATTGTGAAAGGGCATCACAAGGTAGGCACCATTTTATAAGATAATATTCTCTAACTGTATACTTTGAGTTGACCCGACTTGGTAACCAATATGTATATGTTGACTTTAGGCGTTCCTTGCCAAGTTGAATCCTCCTATTAGAGTCCCAGATGACAAGCTTACCCGCTGGCACCCTCGCTTCAATGTGGATGAGGTGCCCAATGTCCTGCCCGGTGAGCTGCCCCAGCCCCCACAGGGAGCTGAGAAGCTAACCACTGCCCAGGAGGTTCTGGACAAGGCCCGCTCCATGATGAACCCTAAGGTACTTACTGACTGGTCTGTCCTGCATTCTCCTCCACACATCCAACCCTTACACACACACACAACGCTGCTGTTTTGTCTACATAACATCAACTGTGACCAACACTAATCTAATCAAACACTAATCTAATCAAATTTTATTAGTCACGTGCTGAATACAACCGTGAAATGCTTTCTTACGAGCCCCTAACCAACAGTGCAGTTAAAAATAAAATTAAAAATACGGATAAGAGAAAAGTAACAAGTAATTAACGAGCAACAGTAAAAAAAATATATATATATAGGGGAGGTGCCAGTACAGAGTCAATGTGCGGGGGGGCACCGGTTAGTTGAGGTAGTATGTACATGTAGGTAGAGCTATTAAAGTGACTATGCATAGATGACAGAGACTGGCAGTGGTGTGGAGGGGGGACAATGCAAATAGTCTGGGTAGCCATTTGATTAGATGTTCAATAGTCTAATGGTGGGGGTAGAAGCTGTTTAGAAGCCTCTTGGACCTAGACATGGCGCTCCGGTACCGCTTGCTGTGCAGTAGCGGAGAGGACAGTCTGACTAGGGTGGCTGGAGTCTTTGACAATTTTTAGGGCCTTTCACTGACACCGCCTGGTATAGAGGTCCTGGATGGCAGGAAGCGTGGCCCCAGTGATGTACTGGGCCGTTCACACTACCCTCTGTAGTGCCTTGCGGTCGGAGGCCGAGCAGTTGTCGCTATCCACTTTATATTTGTAAAACGTCATACTGGAATGGCATATTCATCACTTATATGGTATATCCTATTGTGTACTCCTACTTTATTTTATTGCACTGTTGCGGGAGCTTGCAAGTAAGCATTTCGCTGCATGTTTTATACTTTCTGCGTACGTGCTGAATAAACCTTGATTTGATTGGGCTTTAGTTTAAAGGGCATTCAATTGCATTGTTTGGTATTAACCATTTTGCTGTTTGCAGATGGAGAAAGCACTGGCCAACATGGCTCTGAAGACTGCAGAGATGGTCTGTGTAAAAGAGCAAGAGCCTGTTCCACAAACTCCTGTGGCTCCTGCTGAAACTCACAGTGCCCTCAAAGGGGTGTCTCAGTCCCTGCTGGAGAGGGTAGGTCACCCTGCTGTTTCACAAGTGATAAAATGTGTTTACGTAGTGCATTGAGGACTGGGACTGACACCTCTTTTGTTATAGATCCGAGCAAAGGAGGCTCAGAAGCTCCAAGCTGCCATGACCCGGAACCCTCAGCAGGAGGAGCGCCTTGTGATGATGTCACGGCTGGGAGAGCTGGCTCGGATC
The DNA here is from genome assembly GCF_045679555.1 of Salvelinus alpinus. Classification (NCBI taxonomy): domain Eukaryota; kingdom Metazoa; phylum Chordata; class Actinopteri; order Salmoniformes; family Salmonidae; genus Salvelinus; species Salvelinus alpinus. The sequence goes on from NC_092090.1 coordinate 32,751,650, forward strand.
CTGCGTAACGTCTTTGTGGCAGAGAAGAAACCAGCACTGATCATGGAGGTGGCCTGTAACCGGATGGTCTCTAGTTACCGCTCTGCCCTGAGCACAGGTGAGCTATCTGAAGAAATGCCTGATATGAAATCCTATATATTTTTTTACTTTTAAAAAATCCCTTGGTTTTCATTGTCGTAGTTCTGACATTGACTGACATATTTTTAGGTGATATGGAGCTGCACCTTCGTCTGCTGGCAGAACTGACTCCTGACTGGCTTACAATTCACACAATTAGAAAGGACTTCTATCTCAAGTTGATCAAGACCATGGACCTGAATGTGGTACTGGAGAAACTGAAGCAGAAGACCAAAGAGGAAGAAAGGCTTTGAAACTGCTATGATTTTCAAAGTGTAATTTGAGTAGACATATTGGCCTTTGGGTATATAATGCCATTTGTGACTTAAGTCTTTTAGTGATTGGACAATGCAGGGATGGTTTGTTTACCTTTTTTAAAGCAAGTTAAACTACTTTTACCAATTCAATAAGCTTGCATTTTTTTTGTTCAATAATTTACTCATTTTGTGGGTGGTTTTACAGTTGTGGGAGACTTTCTGGTGGATTAGGTAGTAATTCTACTGACACCGGTGTCCTATTTTTGTAATAAAAGCTTTCTAGTTCAGACAGACTTAATATACATTTACATTTAGTCATTTAGCAGACGCTCTTACCCTGTTTAATCCTTGTTAAGGTGTATTACATACACACTAGCATTGGAGTAAATAGATTTTAACCCTTGACAAACTGCCTTTAGTTTTTGCTTGCACACAGATTTCCATCAAGCAGGTTCTTGTTCTATGTAGTGCACAATGAACCAGCCATGGTGAACTAAGTATATTGACAAAATTACTGCCTCATACAATTGCACCATACAGTAATTAATTACCAAAAGGCACCATTTAGACATTGATACTTAATGCATATATATTAGGGCTAGCACACAACTGACAGTTATGGAGGAAGACTAATGAAAGCATAAAAGCAAAACAGCACATTGGGTACACTTAAGATCTATTATATTGACAAGATGGCTGACTGCTCTAACAATGGAAATGTCCTCTGATTGAAGCCAGATACGTGTGCATAACTAAGTTGTTTTTCTCAGTTGTAATGCCACATTTTATTTAACCCTTATTTTGTGTTCGTAGCCAATGTACCTATTCTCATTTACAGCTGTTACAAGGGAAATATTGAGCCAATTGGAAGCTGGGGATTAGGTGTTTATTTAACTAGGCAAGTCAGTTAAGAACAAATTCTTATTTTCAATGACGGCCTAGGAACAGTGGGTTAACTGCCTTGTTCAGGGGCAGAACGACAGATTTGTACCTTGTCAGCTCGTATGTGGGCCAGATTGGGAATTTAGCCAGGACACAGGTTAATACCCCTACTCTCATGATAAGTGCCATGGGTTCTTCAGTGACGAGTCAGGACACCTGTTTAACATCCCATGCGAAAGACTGCACCCTACACAAGGGCAATGTCCCCAATCACTGCCCTGGAACTTTAGGATATTTTTTAAGATCAGAGGAAAGAGTGCCTTCTACTGGTATTCCAACAACACTTCCAGCAGCATCTGGTCATCCAACCAGGACCAACCCTGCATAGCTTCAGCGGGACGCTGGGTGGTATGCTGCTGGCACTTCCTTTTGGATTTTATTTTTACAACTAATCTACACATTGTAGAGGGCGGTATTTTGAACCAACGTAAGAATAAGTAGCTTTGTTGAATTACGTGAGCCTTCTTTGATGACAGAGTTCCATACAAAGGGCTCATCTCATGTGGACTGGTTTTGGCAAGAGTAAATCCTCTCGATTCGCCTCTTTCTATGGTACACTTCCTGCTTTCGCCAGTTCACGCATTATGCCGTCATTGACTTGAATATGGACGCCCATTCTATTTATATGGCGGCACATGCAGTCAGGAGCGGAGGAGATGAGAAAACACACAAAAAAACTAAAAGAAAATGGTAGTTGCTGCTATTCAAACTGTTATTACAGTGACCGTGGTCATTTGGCTGGCCAAATAGTCTTCCAAAATTCCATGACCATCACAGCCATACTATGTACACTTAGAAAGTTAATGCCATTTGCTTTATAGTGCATAGGTAAACTTTCCAAAGCATGCCTATGTAAAAATGGTCTCCATTACAGTTGAGTGGAATATTTTGAATTGTTTTGACCTCAATACTGCACCAGGGAGAAGAGGGTATTTGGCTTCAGCTTTTCAACCCCGTTGAGCTCAATGACCACCATGCAGCCCATTACCTCTGTATTCTGTTTCTTCATGAGCTCACAGGCAGCATACAGGGTTCCTGACAAACAGTAGAGAAAGTTACTGAGTAATATGGAGGCATTATCATCGACACTGGCCTCGAAAACAAAGACGAGTAATGCCAATGAAACACTGTTCCCTTAGTTAAATCAATATATATTTTTATCTGTCATACTGTCCACTCATTTGTACAAAATACACCCAATGAACAGTGAAATGCCTTACCTCCAGTGGCTAGTAGATCATCGATGAGAAGCACTTTCTGTTCTGGAGCCACTGCATCCACCTGGATCTCAACCTCAGCCTGATAAAGAATATTAATTGAAAAGGAAAAAAAGAATAGTAGGTTCCAATCCATATGTACTTTTCAGAGGCTTGGAGCTGTGATATGAAAGGACAGAAAGGTGTAGGAGGTTATACAGCAGTCATCACCAGCCAATTTCACCTCTCCATACTCCAGTTTGTGTGCCACAGACAGTGTAGGCCCTGGGAGCTTTCCCTTCTTCCAGACCAGCACAAATCCCACTCCTAACCTCTGGGCTAGAAAGGATCCAAAGAGAAACCCCTGAGCATCCAGACCTACAGGACATAGATCACAATGTTAGAACAGTGACAATCCATGGTGTTGAAGGAAATATGTGGTTAAATGACAGCTGCAGTTGTAACATTCAATGAGCTCAGAATTGCCTAATTCCCAGACAGCAAACAAATTGGGAAGCTACATGGTGTCCTCAGTGACACATGCTCCAGTCCCATTGCCTCTCATGTTAATGTTCCACAGGAGCTGCATATGACTGGGTGACATGGGCTGCTTATATACAGGCAGCCCAATTCTGATATTTTTTCCCACCAATTGATTATTTCACATCAGATCTGATTGGTCAAATGACCAAATTGGGCTGCCTGTCGAAAACAGCCATGGGGACTCACCATCAATCAGTGCTACTTGGAAATGTCTGCCTCACGTTCCTCAAAAAGATCGATGACTGCCGTCAGTGCACCCGGGTTTTTGAGAATTGGACAGATGTCTCTGTGACAGACACAAACATATTCACATCTGTTGAAATAAATAATCTAACTAGCTATCCCTTGTAAAATATATATTCTATCGAGCCTGTAGCTAGCTACTACAAAATAGTATTACAGGAATGCATGTTCTTTAGAATAGAGAGCTAGCATTGCGAAGATGGCTAGCTAGGTAACTCAGCACATAAATGTAGCGCTAGCTAATCTTATTGCGGTAATCTATCATTCACTGCCTACCTGAAAACTATTCCTTTGCTTGGGAAATCAGGAAAATGTTTTGTGACATTCTAATTTAGCTTCTCTCGTGTGCACTGCCATTGCTAACTGTGCGTTAGCTTCCTGTCGACTCGTGTGTGGTGTGGACCTTGATGCAAAAAGTCAGATGCCTGGTGGTGTGACAAAATCCGGGTCGTCACTAGTTACCACAGCCACAAATCAGATGTTAAACCTAACCCTAACTACACTGCTAACCGTATGCTTAGCCGTAAATTAAGACCAAGAAGCTAATTTCATGATTTTTTACGATATAGTCCCTTGACCTTGTAGATGTGCTATCTAGTGGAAACCCCAAATCAGTGCTGTTCGTTGACTTCGACATATCGATTGGATTTCTACTAGATAGGACAGCCACAAAGTCAGAATTGGCTGCCTATATCGTAAAGGTTTGACAACAAAAATGTGCTTTTTGGTCGTAATTTAAGGTTAGACATACGGTTAGCAGTGTGGTTAAGGTTTAAAATAAAATGTTCAAAAGATACATTGTAGAAATAGGCTGGGTTTAGCCATAATTGTATTATTAATAATAACAATTCCTCTCATAATAGTGAGAGGAATGCCGAGGCATCACCCAAGTAGGTGCTTCACAGAGTGGAAGAGGAGAATTCCAGTGTCTATTTGACTCAGGCTGGTTCACAGACTTGCCCTGTACAAGATCAACAGCAAACTCCATCACCATCATTTACCATCCTCTGACCAGTTCCATCCTCTCAAACCATGAACTGACCCTCTCCATCTGCAGAGTATGCAGCATTCAAAGACTTGGCCTCTATTGGTTGACCTGTCATGATATATTGCTTGTTTATTTATGATGCGCTTTGAGATTTATATTATAAAAAACACTCAAAGTTTAATAAATTATTATTATTATTAAGACTGACTGTGGAAGCAAGTGACGACCCATCGGTTGACACAGAAATCTTCAATCTGCCACACACTAAAAACCATCTCATAAGAGATGAAAGACAAAGTTGGATAAAATGTTTTTATTCCAGTTGGAGAAGAAGAAAAAGGTTTTGCCCTATTTCAATAAGTCTTCCACAATAGTGCATAAGTAAGTAAAGAGCGAAAAACATCTACAGAGTAGGCATCATTAAAAAAAGCAGTTGCAAATCAGCTTCATTCTATTAATAATCATATGGCACCCAGACAGCATTCGTCCCATTGTTAATGTCCTTCATTCAAACCATATGTTGTTCTGTTTCAACATTACAAGTTAAAAACTAATAGAAATTCAAGTTGAATTCCTGAAAATGGCTCTTCATCAAGGCAGCATCTTCGCTGACATCCTCCCTTTTCCCAGGGTGGCTCTGAAACAGATAGCTAGTGCGGCCAGTCACACTTCCAGGGCTGTGACTTGGGGGCTTTAAGGCATTTTCCTAACTTTTCACATCCTGGAGGGGCCCAGTTCTGTTAGTGAAAGAACCCACAGAAAACATTCTTATACATTCATTCACCTGAGCTGAACATGATTTACATTATGTTCTCCAAGGAAACCACATGGGGGAGCTGATGCTACACATCTCACATTCATGTACAAACAGTGCTTTAGCAATGAGCATACACAGCATTGTTTCTTTTTAGCTCTTTTGTAAAAACCAAAACCAATGAGACAAACACTCCCTAATTTTTCCAAAAGCAGCTAAAATCCACAAAACAGTTGCTGGGACAAAAGGTCCAAGAATCACGCTGCTGTGTTTTTCCACAAATAACAATAAGATAGTCTATTATTTTACAAACAAAGGGAAAGAAAATAACTCGTAAACAAATTTGAAATTGTGTCCAAAGTTTACTGAAAGAATTCAGCATTATAAAAAGATAGAGGAAATGAGAAAAGGTGTCACTACAGCAAGCACTTTTTTTTCTTTTCTAAAATAATTTTCTTTGAGAAAGAACACACAGAGATGTTAACACCGAAAACAAAAGCCACAGAACAATACTATGAAATAAAATGTATTATATGAAACAAGTTTTAAAAATATGATACATGGGGAATGGACATTCTGTGAAATATTGATCTTACCATGACAGCCATGTCACACATATTGAGCTGGGGCACACCTGGTACCAGACCCTTCTTATGCTTCTCTACCACTGCTGTGATCCGACTCAGTGCATCCTGGTACTCCTTAGTCACAGCACTGCAGAGAAACACACAGACGTAAGTAGTTGTGCAAAACACACATACAAACATAACAGTCAGGCAATATTGGCATATGGCCACAACATCTAGAATTACAACAGCACAGTAAAGGCATGCAACCACATCTTGTATTCACCCACTAACACAGACACACAGATTCACCTAAAATGTCTGAACAGATGCACGAGGCTCTCCAATCAGAGCGTAGTCAAGGACAAACACTCAGGTTTTCACTTTCTTCCACACACAACACACCACACCAATGGCGTGGTTATACAATTTAACACAGAGAATAGATGTCAGTCACAGCATATAGACAGATGACAGAAGGTCACTGCTCACACAAATGCACAGCAGGCCTACAATATAGACCAGTGTAAAACAATCTCTGTATGATTAGTAAAACATTTTCTCAGAAATCGGTTTCATAAATCTGCAGCTTAGTCTGTGCTGTGCAGCCTAAAATGACTATCTATTATCATTGCATGACACCTGCCTGCCTTTAAACAACTGATATAATCCATAGCGAATGGACACTAATGACTGAAACGCTAGTTTAAAGCCGACAAGCTTAACTCATACGAGAGCCTTTTGACAGCAAACACACCTACCAATTCATGCACAGGCGTATACACGCACAAACACTGCCCCTTCGGGGCTGCCCTCAGCAGGATGGGCCATGTTTCCTATCCCCTGTCTCTCAATTATTCTTGTTGGACACGGCGGAGCACCTCTGTGCATTATTATATTCAGTGTGTAAAACGCAGAGGCCCTGAAGTGTTTCAAAGGAACACTGCTCTGTCTGCTCTCAATAGAACCTGTAGGGTTAATGGGCTCTCTGTGTTTGGGGGGAGTGGGCGGTTGGTGGCACGACACGTGGATAGACAAATATCACCAGTGCAATTACACCCATAATACAGTCGCAAGCAGCACCTGTGCCAGCTCCGTCCCCCCCGGCCCTCCCCAAAGCCAGCTCTCTGATTGGCCCCTGGGGAGGGTGTGTGCGTGTGCGAGGTGAAGTGTCAATTAGTGTAATAACCCCAGGCCCTGTCCGGCTCACACCGCCCCTCCACCCCCCCTTCGCCTCCCAGAGGGCAGTGGGGCTTCCGCCACACAATAGCACCTGCTCCCCCCCTCCCTCAGCCTGTGCTAGTCCTATATTCACACCCTCTGCTCTCCCATCATCACTACTCTACTGCTCCAGTGTTCCCCCACCCCAACTCATCCTTTAGGTCCTTAACCAGGCCATGGCGGTCTAAACTTACCATCTGCTCTCCGCCTTGGCTTGCTAGTTATTTCTTATGGTTGTGTGGTGACGCAATACGGTGCAATGACCCAGAATCACAACATTCCACGGCCTTGATCATATTTTTAATGAGTTAAGGTTTCTATAGAAACAAGTGTTTCATTTCAGACAAAATGTTACTATGTATGTATTTGAAATCACAAATTCTGCTTCATGGACCAAAGACAATATCTTGATCAAAATGATGAAGATTTCATTACCATCCTATCCGTTTCTCTGCTCTGTATTGATCACTGTGATTCGTTTTCAGATAACTTCTGAAGCTGCTTTATCTCACTAAATATTAGAACCATACATCAGAGCCAGACCAAACGCAGTGTGCAACACAGGCGGCTGGTGGCACCTTAATTGGGGAGAACGGGCAAATAGTAATGGCTGGAACGGAATCATGGAATGGTATCAAACACATGGTGGTTTCCATGCTTTTGATTCCATTCCATTTACTCCATTCCAGACATTATTATGAGCTGTTCCTCCTCAGCAGCTTCGTGTGGTGTGCAAAGTGTACACTCAGCCCTTTTTGAGTTAAGACTATTCTTTGTCTATGCATTGAGCACCCTAACCCTAAAAATATATAGATAAAAACATGTTTATTTCTCTCCTCAAATAAAGAAAACTCCAGTCAGCACAGCCTCATTATCATTACTATAACCCTTAGCTCACTGGTGTTAAAGCAAAAACTGGAATAATAATAACGTGGATGCAAATGAACTCTTTTGATTTATAATGCATGACACCCAGGGGGAAGGCGGCATTGCTCAGGTGTGTCACTACACTCTGATTAGTGATTCATAACCCCACTGGTAGAGTGAACACACACACACACACACACACACGCAGGCAGGCAGGCATCAAGCAGAGGGAATTGAAGAGACAATCAAATACCTCAGCCCTTTCTCCTCCTCCTGTGGAAATTGAGCAATTCGGTGAAGACTATTGATTGGGGGCTGAAGTGGTTGTCGGCAGCAGATGAGGCCAGAGTGTGTAGGGCTGCCTGCTACATTAGCCCGAGGCAGGCTGGGACTTAAGTGCTCAGCACAGGGTGACGAGGGCCCAGGGGAAGTGAGCCGGAGCAGCAGGAGGCAGGGCTAAGTCCAGTCCCACTGGGACACAGGAGGGAGAACTGGGCTGTCTTACTATACACTGGACCCAGTCAGCCACACCATCCCACTGATCTACTAACCACAGGAGGAGTCATCTACCACACCAATAGAAGAGGACCAATAACAACAATTTCATGTGCTCATGTACAGTCTGAAAACGCTTACCTGTAAATTCACTGACAATCGGAAATAAATGTTTGATCTAAATGTCTCACAGCGGTAGAATGTTGATCTCTGTGTGATTGTCTTCTTACTGTACATCAATGAAACACAAAATATGAAATATCCTAACTCAGATATGAATGGAAAAGCATCTTCTGTATCCCCCTGGATTCCTGCAGCAGGTCTCTAGTGAGTGTGTCCATGTATCCTAAGAGGCTGGGACAGTGGAGCGACTGCCTGGGCAGCGTGTGTTACTGCTGTAGTATCAGCCTGCCACACAACTGAAGGTATGTGTGCAGACAGGCCCTACATCATCTTAAGTGGCTCTTTAGGTGCAGACAGAGATTAATGATGGCCAGCCGGTCCAGCTGGGTGCCCAAGGAGCACATGGCCAGCAGCCTGCCTGACACACAGACAGGAGAGGGAAACAGAGAGAGGGAGGAGATGGGAGGGAGGGCAGTGGGGGTGGAGGGTGGCTGGGTATCATTACTGGGGCTGGAGAGATGGGGCTGGAATATTGTGACCTCACAGACCACCCCAATGACCCCCACCCACTTGGAGAGGGGAGAGGGGACGCAGGGTCCTCTCTCCAGGTGCCAAACCAGCTCCTCCTCTCCATAAGTCTGGGACCCGGCCAAATAAACGCTTCAACACATCACTGCTATAGATTTTTCTGTTTTTAATTATGCAGAATGAATAGAAGAGAGCAGAGATGAGATGGGCTGATCAAAAACAACATGAATGTTTAATTATTCCATCTCCCTTCAAGTGAAAAAAGGAGTGTGGGGGAGATTAGGAGGAGAGAGTGATAAAGTGAGAGAGGAAGAGAGAGAGAGAGAGAGAGAGAGAGAGAGAAAGAGATAGTGAGGGAGGGAGCCAGCCAGAGGGTGTGAAACAGCCTGGGGGACAGGAGCTAATCCGACTGAAGAAAACATTAAGGAGAATGAAGACGGATCAGAGAGAAAGCTAGATAATAGGAAATTGTATTCCCTCATCAAATCATTATGAAAACTATATGAATGTGTGTCACGCTTTTGTTCATCTATGAGTGTCTTTGCCAATTCCCTCATCAAATCATTATGAAAACTATATGAATGTGTGTCACGCTTTTGTTCATCTATGAGTGTCTTTGCCAATAAAAAAGTGAAGTAAAAAGAATAAGGCTTCTTTTGTACTCATAAGTACAATTAAGGCCATTTTTGTCCACATTTTTACACCATCATTACCATCACTATTCTAAATAAAAACTAACACCCAACTGTTTTTTTTTTTACACAATTTTAACTATAGATACGGGGTCATGTTCGAATGAACACAAAAGTCCATTAAACAGCACTTCCTCTCGATTTATACGAGAACAATTTGTCTTGCAATTTTAACTTCTGGCAGTGGGTCTGAGGCAAGATAGCGAGCTTTAAAGAGCTATTTGCAATCACAAAGAATAGCGTTTAATCAGCCAGTCTGGGGCTGCACAGATCAATCTTCAGTCCTTACCGCGTCTCTTTCCCACAACTGGATCAGTATTGATCCTATAGATTCTGTCCACCAACATCCCACAACCCCCTCCTCCGCTCTTGTCTTCTCTTATTTAACCAGAGACCTGCTGTTTGTTGAGCTGTGTGGAGATTGGCTGGCCAACGTCAAGCCCTGTCTATATTTCCCTTGCCTTTCACTTTACGTTCAGTACAATCGAACAGTACACCAGGGAATCTTTGTTTGTTTTAGTGAGCACTCACCTGATAGGGTATTTCTCCCCGGGGTCCCGCCCCAGGTGGAAGATGAGTGGCTGCATGGTGTGTTCCTGTTGGGTGTGGGTGGTCACGCCTGCCACCTCTTGGCCTGGACAGAAGTTAATGCCCTGTTAGAGTGGACACACATACATACACAATATATCTTTAGCTTCTAAACGCCCACTTCAGAGGACAATGGAGACTGTGGTGGTAACAGATAACCTACTTCAACTGACCCTGAGAAAGTGCCCTTGAAAAGAAAATACAATTAAAAAGACAAAATGGATGGCAAGATGCATTGTGCTGTCAATGATGTCCACCTACAGACCGACCCAATCACTGCACACCTGACCCTGATGCCGTCTCTCTGTTTGAAGATATGGAGGAATTTGTGCAAGGGAGTTGAGTGTAGATGTGTACAGTACATGGTGTATAGTGTGTGTGACTATATCTGTTTAGTATATAGTATCATGTCTTCCTCATCCTCAAACCTGTCAACGTGTTCTCTCTGCCCTGGGGCTACGGTATGCCTGTGACTGTTACCTACAGTTGAAGTCGGATGTTTACATACACCTTAGCCAAATACATTTAAACTCAGTTTTTCACAATTCCTGACATTTAATCATAGTAAAAATTAAGTTAGGATCACCACCTTATTTTAAGAATGTGCAATGTCAGAATAATAGCAGAGAGAATGATTTATTTCAGCTTTTATTTTTTTCATCACATTCCCAGTGGGTCAGAAGTTTAATTTAAACTCAATTAATATTTGGTAGCATTGCCTTTAAATGTTTAACTTGGGTCAAACATTTAGGGTAGACTTGCACAAGCTTTCCACAGTAAGTGGGGTGAATTTTGGCCCATTCCTCCTGGCAGAGCTGGTGTAACTGAGTCAGGTTTGTAGGCATCCTTGCACACACACGCTTTTTCAGTTCTGCCCACAAATTTTCAATAGGATTGAGGTCAGGGCTTTGTGATGGCCACTCCAATACCTTGACTTTGTTGTCCTTAAGCCATAACTTTGGAAGTATGCTTGGGGTCATTGTCCATTTGGAAGACCCATTTGCAACCAAGCTTTAACTTCCTGATGTCTTGAGATGTTGCTTCAATATATCCACATAATTTTCCCTCCTCATGATGCCATCTATTTTGTGAAGTGCACCAGTCCCTCCTGCAGCAAAGCACCCCCACAACATGATGCTGCCACCCCCGTGCTTCACGGTTGGGATGGTGTTCTTCTGCTTGCAAGCGCCCCCCTTTTTCCTCCAAACATAACAATGGTCATTAGGGCCAAACAGTTCTATTTTTGTTTAATCAGACCAGAGGAAATTTCTCCAAAAAGTACAATCTTTGTCCCCATGTGCAGTTGCAAACCGTAGTCTAGCTTTTTTAATGGCGGTTTTGGAGCAGTGGCTTCTTCCTTGCAGAGCGGCCTTTCAGGTTATGTCGATATAGGACTCGTTTTACTGTGGATATACAGTTGAAGTTGGAAGTTTACATACACTTAGGTTGGAGTCATTAAAACTCGTTTTTCAACCACTCCACACATTTCTTGTGTGTCAGTTAGGACATCTACTTTGTGCATCACACAAGTCATTTTTCCAACAATTGTTTACAGACAGATTATTTCACTTATCATTTACTGCATCACAATTCCAGTGGGTCCAGCATCTTCACAAGGTCCTTTGCTGTTGTTCTGGGATTGATTTGCACTTTTCGCACCAAAGTGCGTTCATCACTAGGAGACAGAACGCGTCTCCTTCCTGAGCAGTATGACGGCTGTGTTTATACTTGCGTTCTATTGTTTGTACAGATGAACGTGGTACCTGCAGGAGTTTGGATATTGCTCCCAAGGATGAACCAGAATTGTGGACTTCTACAAAATGTTTTCCTGAGGTCTTGGCTGATTTCTTTTGATTTTCCCATAATGTCAAGCAAAGAGGCACAGAGTTTGAAGGTAGGCCTTGAAATACATCCACAGGTACACCTCCAATTGACTCAAATTATGTCAATTAGCCTATCAGAAGCTTCTAAAGCCATGACGTCATTTTCTGGAATTTTCCAAGCTGTTTAAAGGCACAGTCAACTTAGTGTATGTAAACTTCTGACCCACTGGAATTGTGATACAGCGAATTATAATTGAAATTATATGTCTGTAAACAAATATTGGGAAAATGACTTGTGTCATGCACAAGATTGTGGTTGCTTGTAATGTCTTGTTAATTGGTGTTGGACCCCAGGAAGATTAGCTAGCGTTATGGCGTTAGCTAATGGGGATCCTAATGAATAAAAAATACAAAGTAGATGTCCTAACCGACTTGCCAAAACTATAGTTTGTTAACAAGAAAATTGTGGAGTGGTTGAAAAACGAGATTGAATGACTCCAACCTAAGTGTATGTAAACTTCCGACTTCAACTGTATGTGGCTACTCTATCTGCCAGTCAGAATGTGGGGCCATGCAAGCTTGCTCCCCTATACCCCCCCCCCCCCCTCCTCTGGGGTAGCAGCCTGGCTCTGACAGAGGCTGATTGAGTCACAGCCCCCTCCAGACCCCCTGGGGAGACCTCTCATGTGCCCTTGTGAGCAACACGACTAATATTGAGAGAGCACTCATCTGTAAGGCACTCTACCGACTCCCCTCTGGGACCATAAGCAGCCTCGCTCAAAGGAGCACAGGCACGAGCGCACACACACACACCTCACTTCAGTACACTGCATAGCGCACTATGATCCAGACTTGCCCACATAGTGTCCTGAAGCAGTCTCTGTGCATTGATCTTAGAAATGTAAAAGAGCCTAAATCCCCTTGGACTGTGAGAAAGCCCTTTTAATCTGTATCCAAGAAGAAGAAAACACAGCAGAACTCCATATCTCCCATGGTATTAAGAAGATAGCAGATCGTACAGCAATGTTCTTTTAAAGATGGAGTAAAGTAGCCAACATTATAAGATGAGGGGAGGAATCAAGGGACATAAAATGGAATGCAAAAGTAGAATTTTGGTTTCATATTTTCCTCAAAGAAAAAGATTATATAAAGAGCCATATTAAACGTATGCTACCCAACAAAGACAAGGCCGAGCAGATAACATCAGATACAGACCGTTCCCATTCCCAACACCTCACACCATTAACACACCATCCAACAAGAGCGTTTGATGAAATCCACTTAACCCTGTGAAATGTCTAATTTTGCTCATCACCAAATCTCTTGGTTTTCACGAGAAAAATCACAGTAGAGCTCATGGCTATTAAGCCATAATTGAATTTCAAGTTCAGAAAGACACACCATCCTTGTTTTATTTTTTACTTCACATAAATAGTAAATGCACAACATTACTTACAACTGGTGAGAAAATAGTAAGCTTGAATGATGGATCAACGTTTCAGCACAATATTCAGACGCATTTAAAACCGCTTGAAATAAAGAGTGTTTTTTCTGTGTGATGGATGCTCGGGTGAGATGTGAGGGTCAAGCGTCATTGTAAAGCTCTGAATGCATGCTGCCCATTCTGGTGAAGAACCGACACATTAACTCTCAGAGTCACAGCTTTGGAGACCCAGAGCCTCCCCTTCAAACCATCTTTTGCTCGCAGACACACACATTCACGGACACACATACCAAATCGATAGGCAACACACAGGCAATCAGACGCCATTATTTGTGAAGTTCCACTCCAGTTCACATGAGCTGATAAAGGAGGCTGCTATTGATTCAGCTGCCCTCTAGGAGAGAGCAATTTAAGCAACCGATGGGGCACAATGCAAACTTGCACATTTGAAACAGAGGTTTCTGAGGGAGAGGAGCAGGACATATTTTAAAGGGTGCCTAGAGGAGGATAGAACGCATTCTCACTTCTCAGGGCACAGGAGGGGAGAGCAGGATACTCAGCAGGAGGAGAGAGCAGGATACTCAGCAGGAGGAGAGAGCAGGATACTCAGCAGTAGGGGAGAGCAGGATACTCAGCAGTAGGGGAGAACGCTCCACCAGCGACAGCCAGTGCTGATGAATGATAGTACTTTGGTGAAGTGGAGTGTCCTCATTAATATTCATTAGCCACTGATGTACACAACAGCCACTTGATGAGCTGTTTTCAAGATAACACTGACTACCAAATGTGTGTTTTTATAGGGCACTGTGGATGGCTTGTTGAGGGTGTGGGGATGAGAGAGAGAGACAATGAGAGATAATCTACAGTCAGAGCGAGAGAGCGAAATACACACTACAGTCACTAAGAGGGACTCACCTGGTTAAACTCCTCCCACGAGTTGCTCCACGTCCAATAGTGGGCCTTATAAGGCCCAACCCTGACTGCCATCATCTCATTGCCGCGGTAATAGAAGATGGGCCTGTTGGGTGTGAAATGGGATTGGTGACTGCTGGATTCCTGTGATAAGCAGCAGCCCTCTCTCAGCTCCAGAACCCCCCTCCCCCTGCGCTGCACTGCCTGGCCCTCCCTCGCAGGCTCGCGCCCCACCACCACGCTGCCATGGCTCATCCCATTATGTGCTTGGTGGAACACCTTATCCACCAGGGTGGTCCCTCTCCCTGGGCCCTGGGCCCCAGCCAGCAGCCTCCTTACAGGGGGCACCGCCACCGCTGCCCTCCAAAAGCCTACATCCGCCCGCCCATCTTACAGCAGGGGCACAAACTCCCAAAGTACCGTGACCAGCAGAGGGCATAGCTGACCTCTGAACCAACTCTCATAGCCAAATCCTAACTTCAGACTTGCATGTGATGGAACTCTTATTGAGTGGTCCATGATTTTGCTGGTCAAAGTTCAAGTTATGTGTACCGATCAAGTTAGGAGGGCAAGTATACAAACAGTATACAGAACACATCATATTCATCACCTTATCTTACATGAATGAATCCCTCTGACAGGGCCATTTAAGCCTCTTTCAGCTGCGAGCTCTAACCTGTTGATGAGTGTGTTGTTATAGAGGACAGGGCTGAGGTCCAGTCCATCTATGAGCCTGTCGTCTGGAACACTGAGGCCAGCCACAGACAGACTGGTGCTGAACAGATCCATCACAGTCCCCAGCTGTTGGCTCACCTGGAGATGGGAGAAAGAATTGGAATTCAAATCCAGATAGAATCACATTGTCTATGGGTGCTGACATGAAAGTTTAACAGCGATTGTTGTAGGAAGTTAGATGGCTTGCATGGGCATCCATACGTACCAGATCGATGCACTAACTAATCAATTTAATTACAAATACTAAAACTTTGTTCCCCAAATTACAACACTTTATTTGCTTTAATCAATTAATATCCTGTCAAAATGCTTGAGCGTCTCCTCCAAAGCTGCGGTGAGTGTCCATGTCAGGACCCTGAACAGCGAAACGCGGCAGCCTTGTGAAGCGCAGTGATCAGAGCAGGGCTGGGGAGTAGAGAGAACTTCTCAGAGCAGAGTGATCCACACTACTGGGAGGCTGTGATACACCAGAAGCCCGCAGAGACACCAAAGGATCCCTCTCCATGCATGAAACCCAACACGACAGCACAATGGCCAACAGTGTGCACGCGCCCCCTATGAAAGCCCACCATTTCAGCGGATTGGGTGGAGTGGGGGTGGGGTGAGTCCTGATGATGCATTTCTTCAGTCTCCTCTATAATCTGCGCTCGCAGGTTTATTATAAACCTCACAAACGCCTCTGTAAATTAGGAGAAAAAGGGGAGTGAGGAGAAAGAGGGAAGATGAGGCCCGGGCTGGCGCTAGCTGTTTTATCTCCCTTCCACAGTCCCTGTGAAAAGCTTTATTTTATTTATAAACTTTGAACTATTTTCAGATAAAATGCAATTTTTTCACTGTCATCCTTGATCTTCCATTCCATTCTCTCCTGAGCAGCCCTTTGAGGGAGACGGCACGCTCACAATCAGATAGTGCTATCAGCCCAGAGCAGCTGCGCCGCCATGCTCCTATCAGCTGCCTGCACACACTACCAAAATGAATTCCTTTTTCTCCCGCAGCCACTGCACCAGCCAGAAAGGGCCCTGCAACACATTCCGTTATCTGCACTCTCACGCTTAACACACACACACGACGTTAAAAAAACAAGAGAAATCAAAAAGGATAATTAATGAAGTTGACTACCAGGTAGCACAGACAACCCTAAATCCTCAACTAAAAAACGCTAACCATTTTTTTTTTAAGTCTAAATAGTTGAGAGAGACCATTTCATTATCTCCCATTTATACTTTTCTCTCCATTCTGTATATTTCTTTCTGTATTTACTCTTTTTGCCAGCCTTTTGTCTGTGTGGTTCTAGGTTAAACCCTGGTGGTAGTTATCTGACGTGGCAGACCTGCTATCCCTGTCTAACGCACTCAGGCTCCGTGTCTCCCAGCTGATAAACACAACAAAAGGGATTGTGATGGTGGCAGCAGCAGCAGCATTGGGGGAAAAGCCCTCCCTTTCCCCCCTCCATCCCAGCCAGCCAGCCTCATCCCAACGTGGCCCCTCAGTCACCGGGGGAATGTGAACCTGTGCCCGGCTCCCGCCGTCAACCTCATCTCTCTCATTCCAACACATCTCCCAAAACTCTCTCTGTCCCTCAATATTAACAACTAACACTTTCATTAGTGCTATGTGGAGTACAGTCATGATGGCATGCTAGGTTTATCTACAAACTGATGAACTTGTTTTGTTACTTTAATCTATCTGTGCAATAAGACTGTGGCGTTCACACGGATTGTAATGGAGTCTTCTGCCTCTGTTGAAGATTATTTTAATGAGTGTGAGAATGTTAGAAGATAACTTTACCTAGCCTAAACTGAAACTGGACCAACCAAACCTATGACTCCTATCAGTGTGTCAGCTTCGTCAATGATGAGTTGATATATGTATAATAGCTGTAGTTTTTAACCTGAAAACACGTTTAATCTGAAACGATTTAGAGTAGGCCTTGTTAATGTTTGCTGGTCCCCGTACCAACAATCCTCCTAATAAAAGCGATGTGGCACACGTGGCTGTTCATTATTCGCAGCATTTATGTTTAGGGCTTATGAAACTTTTCAATGTGCCGATGAACAGAGAGATTTCAGCGCCGCACAAAAGAACAGAGAGGGAAATCATCTCTTTGGCCATCCTCCCCAACAGCAGGGAGATGAAACGAAACCCATACAACAAAGCTGCTTTGTCAAATGAGCTAGTCCCATGTATTCCTGCCCAATCCACAGACTAAAGCCACAGATGGCTTTCGGCAGGGTTCCCCAACTGGCGGCCCGCGGACCAAATTTATTATTATAATTTTTTTATATTGTTGAACATAAAAAGACTGTAAAAACCCCAACAAATCAGCTCCAAGTGATTTTAATTTTGGAAATCTGTTCGAGTATTCCCACGCACAATAGAGAGATGTATGAGATCGTATAGAAATGTAAGCAAGGTTTGAAATTATTATGTTTTAGTCAAATATTATATCTGTTTGGGCTTCTTGCGGTCAATTTGCCGTCTAGAAATGATTTGTAATTATGTTCCGGCCCCCTGACCATTCTCTCAAGACAAAATCGTCCTGCGGCTGAATCTAGTCGATGATCCCTGTTCATCAGCATAACAGCGGTGCCTCATTCACGATACTCTGTTCTCAGAAGTGTTTCATCTGCAGTAATTTCTCTAGTTAACCCACCAGCAGGTGCTACAGACAAACGTACATAGAGGTTGGGCTGTCATGGCACTGCACCAGCACACCAAAGACCCTGCATACAAAACCCTCCCTACCTCCCTGGCACTGCCATCTTTTCCAGAACCATCCCTGTGGAGCACTGCACCGGGTGCACCCTTCCCTCTCTTCTCCCAACCACCCCTTTACTTTTTTTTCTGTCCTTTATCCTGTGCGCCTGGCATATTCAGATACAGAAGCCCTCATTACAGCTCAATCCAACCTCAGCAAACACACAAACAGATTAGCCGCTTAAGATGCTCCCAATCCCCCTCTCCCTCGCCACTCTGCAGCGCTATCAGGCCACAGCACACCCCTCCGATATGAGCCGGGGGCAGGGCTTACTTCAGCCTACAGACTGCTTCCTCCGCTCACTCCTCCAAAAAAATCCCTCTGCGCCACAGCCCCGTGTCACAGCTGCCCCTAATACAATTAAAAGTCATTTGCAGAACGCACAGGCTTAGCGGATCAGGGGGAAAGTCTTCCTCACAGGCTCACAGAGGAGGAAGACAGGAAAGGGGGGGGGGGGTAAGAAGATGAACCTTGCCACCTCAAAAAGTATTTGAAAAAAGTCCCCCCTTGCACACACATCCACACGCGCGGACACCCACACATTCAAACAAACAAAAAACGGTGTGTTTGCGTTTGCAATGCCAGCACCTGAGGAGAGATGAGGTGTGATGATGTTGAGGACATTGATACACAAATCGAAACAAAGAACTACAATGATATGAGAGAGACGATTACTGAAATGACTAATTGTAATTACTTTCTAATGTGGTACCTGCTTGAAAACCCAGCTGCTTACAGACAGATAGCACTACAGTGACTCACAGCTGTGTTTAAATACCAGGAGATGTTCCCCAACTCCAGACAAGTAGAACACCTAGAACATATCTAGAACACCTGGAACCTGGAGATGTTCCAGACAGGTAGAACAGAGAGAAAGAGAGAGTTCTCACCGTGCCTGCTGGGATGTGTCCAGGCCACCAGGCGATGGCAGGTTCCCTCATTCCACCCTCAAACGTAGTTTCTTTCCCACAGAGAAACGGGCCGTTACTGCCACCTCAGGGGACAGAAACACATCACTCACACACTAAGCACCATGATAAAAGAGATTACTAAAACAACTTACGTTATACACAACTGAAAGGAGCCCCAAACAAAGAAAATACCCACACATACTACTCATAGACATAAGAGTACATTACTCACATCTATCCATACAGGCGTGTATACAAGAACTGTAAGAAAGCAGCATGGAATTGCATTTGTTGGTATCATGAGTTGAGAGACTAAATCATGGTGTGCAGATCTTACTCTGCTTGGGGCCGGACATCACTGCGGCCCCGTTGTCCGAGGTGAAGAACACAAAGGTGTCCTTGTCGATGCCCAGAGCACGCAGCCAGGCCAGCATCTGTCCAACACTGTAGTCCAGCTCCATCACTGCATCACCGTACCTGCAGTACACACACACACACACACACGTCATTCAAACTACAGTATCTCAGGAACTTCAAATGACCAATCCCAACTCACCACAGACAGACAGGTATGTGTAGGCACTAGGGCTAGGCAAACCCATCAACCAAGCTACATTATTCTAGAAAACATGGAGGTAAATTAGGTATTTACTATAAAACATTTGGTATTTAGCAACAAGAGTTTTCACACAAAAAACATGGACTAAAAGCCTGTTGGAAAAAAATGGAAAAGCATTCCATCTCAGTGTGAGCCACCTATCCCAGGCACCTGGCTAACACTTTTCATCTCTGATCCATTTCTCTGTCAACAAAAACCTCATTTGGCATTCTGAAGAAATGCCTGCTTAGTGAGGCCTGAGTATTCACCGAGACTGAGAGGAATACTAAGTGACCTGCGCCCAGACGAGCAACACATCCCTTTACCCTCACCACTAACACAGAGGGGCAAAGGGGTGTGAAAAATCTACATTAAATTGACAATATCCTTAGAGCAGGAAACAGGTTTTTTCTTCTCTTCATTATTACAATATTTTTCTCATTTCGATTTTGAATCTTCATGTTGATACCGTGATTCTGTTCTTCCAAGTGGCATCTAATTCCACTCACGTTTCCAGGTGTGAGATGAGAGATTGATCACCAAGTAGAATACGCAGTGGCTCATGCTAATGACTTTCCCCACCCTGTAACACTGCTGCAGGCACAGCTCATCCACTTCACACATTCACAAAGCCCCTAAATCAATGGACTAACACCCAGAGATCCAAGCAGTTTTAAAACAACAAGCCAGTTTGGTAAACACTGTACAAAAACAGAAATACTGTACCGGGGTAGAAAATCGTCAAGAGAAATGTACTAATTAGGTCCTATAATAGCCAGATCAACAAAGCCAGCAATGATACAGGTTAATAACCAAGAGGGTGTCCAAACTCTCTGCTCTGGGAGAAACTCTCCATGCTTTGTCAGAAACACATCACATGTCTCTGTGTAAGACTTTGCAGCTAAGTGTCATTTTCTAGATGTGGCTTTATTATTGACATTTTATGATTGTAGCGTCAAGTGTTGTGATCCTACCGCCCCCTCTGGCTCTTCCCCAGGAACTGTTTTGAAGCGTAGACCGGAGCATGCGTAGCGTCTGCTGCCCAGTAGAGAAAAAATGGCCGCTGGGCCATGTTTTGGTGAAATATGAAGTCAAGGCCCTCCTGGAAGGAAAGAAATTAGATTATAGTCTGCTATCAGACAAGACACCATCCAGAAAATTCACTACAAAACTGACAGAGAACAGTAGTGTAATGGGAACATTTAAGATTAATAAAGTTAATATTCAGTGAAAAGTAATTAACACAATGCTTAGCATATTCTAATTTTTCCCTTTATATAATACACATGATTTCCAGTGTTCTATTTGGGACACTCATTTGTGTACGGGTTGATGGGTCACTACACTTGATACTGAATGTTATGGATTGTTCTCGTATCTGTTCATGGTGATTGACGCCAGACTGGAGGTACAAGGACAGACAATATGGATTGTTATTCTATTCTGTGACACTGTGCGATTCTGTAGCAGCTGATGTTGTGACTTCCTACCTGCCTCTCTGTGTTTACAGAACATTGGTGCTGTGAGATTAGAATATAAGGGCGGGTAGGGCATGCTTAGAGAAGGGCATGCTTAGAGAAGGGCATGCTTAGAGAAGGGCAGTTTGACATTTTCTCCGCGTCTGTGCTGGAGTTGTCTCCCTGTGGTAACTGGTAATTAAACTGGATTGATTTTGACTGACTAAATCAATGACTGGTCTCCTTTTCCTTCACCTGGAAATTCCTATAACAAGTAGTATTTGTAAGGAAGAACTGGGACGGACGTCTGCCACTCAATCACTTTACCTCCAAGTAGATTTGTGTAAGGTTAGATTCCCCAGTTTTCTTATCGATCCCAAACTCCTCATAGTATCTAGAAAACAAATGTAGTTCATTAGTTTCCATGTCATCTACATAAGTACAATAGTCATTAGTTATCAATAGGACAATCCATTTTATTCCAAAATCCCAGCAGCAGACTTTGAGAAGCCCGTCCTCCCAGGCTGTGATTAGAGGGGAGTTAAGAGAAGCAGATTTGAGAAGTCTCTGAAGAGCAGGGGAACTGTTATGAGATAGTACTGAAGCGTGGAGCGTTAGACGCAGCAGCGCCCGCCGTCTCTCTCATGCTCGGGCTGTTCCAGGTGTCCTCACACACCGCCAACGCAACCTGCCGTCTCCTGGGTGCGTGTGTGTGCGTCTGTCCAGGCTCAGGCACGCTATGCTGATTAAACCCACGGCTAAGCGCAAAAAGCGCCCGCCTGCTAGCGCCAATGACCCTGAATACACATATGGCTGTTTTGGGGAAAACAAATGGGCGGAAAATGGAATACACAAGCGCAGCTGGTACAGAGAAGAGTAAAAAAAACTATCCTCATTCAGAGGAGCAGCCAGCCGAGCCAAACACTGAAAGAGTCCGGGAGAGAGGATTTTTATGTTTTCTGTTCTGTGTGAGTGAGTGAGAGTAGGAGTGTGTGCAGGGTGTGTGTGTATACCTTCCCACCATCTGAGAGTTGTTATAGACCGGGACATTAGGCCTGTCGCTGCTGTTGTAGGGACCGAAGTGGCAGTTTGGAGCACCAAACCATTCATCAAAACCATGCTCCAGAGGTAGGTGGTGAGCTCTGTGGCCAAGATGCCTTAGGCCAGGAAAAATGGGGGAAGGAGAAACACAGAATTAGAATTGTCACTATTGTTACCACTTCAAATGAGATCAAAATGAATGGTGCCCACCACTTGCCGATGATCTTGTTGACGTAACCTTTCTTCTTCAGTACCTGTGGTAATAGAATTTCATCCTTTGAGATCCCTCCTACTATCTCCTGGGGTGTGTAGGCTGCAAAGGTCAGGTGTCACATTAATTTGTGTGGCAAAGCAGCAAGGAAAATATAACTCAAAAGAGAGAGAGCTCACCATTCCTGGCATGGGCATTGGTGGTATAGAATCCATTTCTAACTGGTAATCGTCCTGTCAGAAGTGAAGCTCTGGCTAAGGAATAATAGGATAAGAGACATCAACATCATGTTTTGATAAACAATTTAAATGATCAGCTGAATGCGTAGTTAAAGTGGGAGAGCCTGCATGTGATTTTACATAAAGTTCCACAGTATATAACTAGTTAGATCCGGGTTAAGCAAGTATTTTATCAAGAATCAGTGTGGCTTGGCAGGGTCGTGTTTCAGAGGACAGATGGCTCTCGACCTTCGCCTCTCCCGAGTCCGTACGGGAGTTGCAGCGATGGTATAAGACTATCACTACCAATTGGATATCACGAAATCGGGGAGAAAAAAGGGGGGGGGGGGGAGAAATGAATAAATAATAAAGAAATAAGGGAAAAAATAACAAAAAGACTAATAAAAAAAAAGTATGTGCAAAGCTGTCATCAAAGCAAAGGGTGGCTACTTTGAATCCAAAATATTAAATATATTTTGATTTGTTTAATACATGATTCCATGTGTGTTATTTCATAGTTTTAATGTCTTCACTATTATTTTACAATGTAGAAAATACACTGCTCAAAAAAATAAAGGGAACACTTAAACAACACAATGTAACTCCAAGTCAATCACACTTCTGTGAAATCAAACTGTCCACTTAGGAAGCAACACTGATTGACAATAAATTTCACATGCTGTTGTGCAAATGGAATAGACAAAAGGTGGAAATTATAGGCAATTAGCAAGACACCCCCAATAAAGGAGTGGTTCTGCAGGTGGTGACCACAGACCACTTCTCAGTTCCTATGCTTCCTGGCTGATGTTTTGGTCACTTTTGAATGCTGGCGGTGCTTTCACTCTAGTGGTAGCATGAGACGGAGTCTACAACCCACACAAGTGGCTCAGGTAGTGCAGCTCATCCAGGATGGCACATCAATGCGAGCTGTGGCAAGAAGGTTTGCTGTGTCTGTCAGCGTAGTGTCCAGAGCATGGAGGCGCTACCAGGAGACAGGCCAGTACATCAGGAGACGTGGAGGAGGCCGTAGGAGGGCAACAACCCAGCAGCAGGACCGCTACCTCCGCCTTTGTGCAAGGAGGAGCAGGTGGAGCACTGCCAGAGCCCTGCAAAATGACCTCCAGCAGGCCACAAATGTGCATGTGTCTGCTCAAACGGTCAGAAACAGACTCCATGAGAGTGGTATGAGGGCCCGACGTCCACAGGTGGGGTTTGTGCTTACAGCCCAACACCGTGCAGGACGTTTGGCATTTGCCAGAGAACACCAAGATTGGCAAATTCGCCACTGGCGCCCTGTGCTCTTCACAGATGAAAGCAGGTTCACACTGAGCACATGAGCACATGTGACAGACGTGACAGAGTCTGGAGACGCCGTGGAGAACGTTCTGCTGCCTGCAACATCCTCCAGCATGGCCGGTTTGGCGGTGGGTCAGTCATGGTGTGGGGTGGCATTTCTTTGTGGGGCCGCACAGCCCTCCATGTGCTCGCCAGAGGTAGCCTGACTGCCATTAGGTACCGAGATGAGATCCTCAGACCCCTTGTGAGACCATATGCTGACACATGCACATTTGTGGCCTGCTGGAGGTCATTTTGCAGGGCTCTGGCAGTGCTCCTCCTTGCACAAAGGCGGAGGTAGCGGTCCTGCTGCTGGGTTGTTGCCCTCCTACGGCCTCCTCCACGTCTCCTGATGTACTGGCCTGTCTCCTGGTAGCGCCTCCATGCTCTGGACACTACGCTGACAGACACAGCAAACCTTCTTGCCACAGCTCACATTGATGTGCCATCCTGGATGAGCTGCACTACCTGAGCCACTTGTGTGGGTGGTAGACTCCGTCTCATGCTACCACTAGAGTGAAAGCACCGCCAGCATTCAAAAGTGACCAAAACATCAGCCAGGAAGCATAGGAACTGAGAAGTGGTCTGTGGTCACCACCTGCAGAACCACTCCTTTATTGGGGGTGTCTTGCTAATTGCCTATAATTTCCACCTTTTGTCTATTCCATTTGCACAACAGCATGTGAAATTTATTGTCAATCAGTGTTGCTTCCTAAGTGGACAGTTTGATTTCACAGAAGTGTGATTGACTTGGAGTTACATTGTGTTGTTTAAGTGTTCCCTTTATTTTTTTGAGCAGTGTAGTAAAAATTAGGAAAAACCCTTGAATGAGTAGGTGTGTCCAAACTTTTGACTGGTACTGTATGTATGAACCAAGTTGAGCTTTGCATTTGGGTTTTGCGTCAGGCTATATTTTCAAATAAATATATATACACTACCGTTCAAAAGTTTGGGGTCACTTAGAATTGTCCTTTTTTTTTTTTTCATTAAAATAACATCAAATTGATCAGAAATGCAGTGAAGACATTGTTAATGTTGTAAATGACTATTGCAGCTGGAAACGGCTGATTTTTAATGGGATATCTACATATGCGTACAGAGGCCCATTATCAGCAACCATCACTCTTGTGTTCCAATGGCACATTGTGTTAGCTAATCCAAGTTGATCCTTTTAAAAGGCTAATAGATCATTAGAAAACCCTTTTGCAGTTATGTTAACACAGCTGAAAACGGTTGTCCTGATTAAAGAAGCAATAAAACTAGCCTTCTTTAGACTAGTTGAGTATCTGGAGCATCAGCATTTGTGGGTTGGATTACAGGCTCAAAATGGCCAGAAACAAAGACCTTTCTTCTGAAACTCATCAGTCTATTCTTGTTCTGAGAAATGAAGGCAATTCCATGCAAGAAATTGCCAAGAAACTGAAGATCTCGTACAACGCTGTGTACTACTCCCTTCACAGAACAGCGCAAACTGGCCCTAACCAGAATGGAAAGAGGAGTGGGAGGCCCCGGTGCACAACTGAGCAAGAGGACAAGTACCTTAGAGTGTCTAGTTTGAGAAACAGACGCCTCACAAGTCCTCAACTGGCAGCTTTATTAAATAGTACCCGCAAAACACCAGTCTCATCGTCAACAGTGAAGAGGCGACTCTGGGATGCTGGCCTTCTAGGCAGAGTTCCTCTGTCCAGTGTCTGTGTTCTTTTGCCCATCTTAAGGTTTTCTTTTTATTGGCCAGTCTGAGATATGGCTTTTTCTTTGCAACTCTGCCTAGAAGGCCAGCATCCTGGAGTCGCCACTTCACTGTTGATGTTGAGACTGGTGTTTTGCGGGTACTATTTAATAAAGCTGCCAGTTGAAGACTTGTGAGGCATCTGTTTCTCAAACTAGACACTCTAATGTACTTGCCTCTTGCTCAGTTGTGCACCGGGGCCTCCCATTCCTCTTTCCATTCTGTTTAGAGCCAGTGTACGCTGCTCTGTGAAGGGAGTAGTACACAGCGTTGTACGAGATCTTCAGTTTCTTGGCAATTTCTTGCATGGAATAGCCTTCATTTCTCAGAACAAGAATAGACTGATGAGTTTCAGAAGAAAGTTATTTGTTTCTGGCCATTTTGAGCCTGTAATCGAACCCACAAATGCTGATAATCCAGATACTTAACTAGTCTAAAGATGGCCAGTTTTATTGCTTCTTTAAAATCAGGACAACAGTTTTCAGCTGTATTAACATAATTGCAAAAGGGTTTTCTAATGATCAATTAGCCTTTTAAAATGATCAACTTGGATTAGCTAACACAATGTGCCATTGAAACGCAGGAGTGATGGTTGCTGATAATGGGCCCCTGTAAACCAATTTAGATATTCCATTAAAAATCTGCTGTTTCCAGCTACAATAGTCATTTACAACATTAACAATGTCTACACTGCATTTCTGATCAATTTGATGTTATTTTAATGGACAAAAATAGTGTTTTCTTAAAAATAAAAAATAAAGGACAATTCTAAGTGACCCCAAACTTTTGAACGGTAGTGTATATGGGAGCTCACCCTGGATATTGTGATTAAGTCACGTACCATTTCAGTATATGATTACATTTCTAATTAACATTCAGTGTCTGAATCCTCTAATACCCTCTCCGTGGCATTAATAAAAAATAGCCAGGTATGATGCACTTGGCTTCCTTCAGGCACTCACATCACACACACACATGTGAGATAAGCAATTGATTAGGTCTTATTTGCTTAAATATTAATTAGAAAAAAGAAAAGGGTCGATCTATTTTGCATAACACGTTTATTCAAATTCCCAAATTAGGTATAATTAGCATATTTCAATAGTGTATTATCCCTATTAGCATAATGAGTCTTCTCCCCTCTATCACCCAGACACACACAGCTTAGGCTTCTGATGTATGCGTCACATTGTTTCAAAAGGCTTTTGAAGGATACCTGCACCTACCACCAACCTCTCACCCAAATCCCACTTACCATCACTGCAACTATTCCTCTAAAATGACAATTACAATATTATTGAATTGTCATCATTGATTGTTGCACTGACAGTCAGGTTCTTATGCATGTGGTGCCAATTCCTATCCAGAATTGGTACCACACTAGCTATTCAGACTATGAATTCCTTCTGTCTTTATAATCAGTGTAATATGTTTTTATATCTATGAATTCAAGAATTGGTATTTTAATAAAGTATGACATGTATGTAGCTGACACTCACATGGAGAGCAGAGAGGGTTAGCTGTGTAGAAGTTGGGGAACAGCATCCCCTGTGCAGCCATGGAGTCAAGGTTTGGTGTCTCCTTGGAGGGCTGGCCAAACACTCCCAAATCTCCCCAGCCCATCTAAAAACATTAGAGGAACAAGCTGTCAAATGTTAGTGGATCATCATGCTTTGATAAGCAGACTTTACATTAGAACACAACATCTCAAATAGAGTTGGAGAGAAATGGTTACCATTTCCTGACAGAGACCAAATACAAAGCCTATGTTGGCATGCTGTGTATTATTGTATGTCAATATATGTCAAGTATACGTGGTATATAATCAGAGAGGACACAGCCAGTCATGTCAGCATTCCATTTGAGTAATCATGCCACAGGTTTTCGAGATTATAAAAGTTCGTTTTTCAAGTCTCATCCCCCAAAAGTAACACTCCCCAAACTAAAAATACATCAACATCTTACGTCATCCATAAGAATGATGATAATGTTCGGAGTCGACTTGTTTGAAGGAGTATCTGCCCCAAAACAACATATTAAACTACAAAACAATATCAAAGTTTGAATTAGACAGACATCCATTGCACAAAGCAAGACGACGAAAGCGATGAGGAAGTGTCACATGATAACACATTCAGGAAGCACATGACGATTTCTCATTGTTTGCTTTCACGAGCTTTTTTAGCGCAACACTTGCGCATATTCAAGTGGGTGAAGCTGACTTTACTACCCGATGTAGACACGCTTAAAAACACAAGTCCCGTTATTTTCCATGAACAGTTACACAAAATTACGGGAGAAATTGAAGTTATCTGACTTGTCTTTAGCTAGCACACACAGTCACGTGATACGTCTTGGCAGGCACAGCAGACATCATTCCAAGATGGCGGTCTGTGTCGCTGTCATCGCTAAAGAGGTAACATTAAACAAGAATGCTATTTACCTCGACATTTGATGGAATGTATTGCATTTTTTTTTTTTATGTATTATCCTCCAATGGGAAAGGGGGATACCTAGTCAGTTGTACGACTGAATGCATTCAACTGAAACGTGTCTTCCGCATTTAACCCAACCCCTCTACGAACCTGAGTGGTGACTGTGATGCTATAAGGCTAGGTAGTAGCTAGCCAGCTGGGCTAACTAGTTAGTTAGCTAAATTGATTATGGTTTATTTAGAACTGACTAGCTAGTTAGTAGCCTATGTCGTAGGGTTCACTTGAGAGATAAGCATACAATAATAATGCATCAAGTCAGACTTTAGGTTAAATGTTCAGACGTAGCTCGCTATTCGTATTCAATTCATATGCAGATCAGTGCTGTCCTTCAATCTTGGTCCAAACCAAAGGTTGAGTTTTTTTTTAAATTCTAGCCCAACACACCCAATGTTAACAAACTAGCTCATCATTAAGCCCTCGGGTGTGTTATTGGGTTGGAACAAAAGATTGCACACCCTCAACCTGTGGTCCAGCACCATATACATTCTATCTGCAAGTATTTGGCCAGTTTAACTTTTGTGATGAATTGAGGTTTTATTATGGAAGGTTGCACTAATTAATTCCCTATTCTGTTAGAATTATCCTCTGTTCATCCGAAGTGTACCCGTACAGAATGAACTGAAGTTCCACTACACAGTGCATACCTCTCTGGATGTGGTGGAAGAGAAGATTTCAGCAGTCGGCAAAGCTATGGCAGACCAGAGAGAGCTTTACCTTGGGTTGCTGTACCCAACGGAGGACTACAAAGTGTATCCTTCTCATTTGATAAAATTGTATATTACACTCCTGTCTGCATCATGTTTTTTCTCCTATCAAATTGAATGTATACTCCTTTACCGACATACCAGATATGGCTATGTGACAAACTCCAAGGTGAAGTTTGTCATTGTCGTGGACTCGTCAAACACGTCTCTGCGGGACAATGAGATTAGAAGTGTAAGTCAACCCCTGACTGTATGGTTCTCTTAATGGCTTTCTGGGGATCTGATTTTGATGAAACTACTTGACACAGTTATTCTTTCCTTCAGATGTTCAGAAAGCTACATAACTCATTTACTGATGTGATGTGCAACCCATTCTATAATCCTGGAGACACCATTCAGTCTAAGTAAGCTATCCCCACTAAAACTGTTAATTATGTAATGGTGTATATCAAAATTGCTATAATCATTGATTTCCACCTTTTTTCTCCAGGGCCTTTGACAGCATTGTGTCTGCAATGATGGTGCAAGCTAGCTGATATTGTCCTCCTGAACATCTGTACATAATTTCTTTAACATCTGTACATAATTTCCTGAAACTCTTTACATGTTGCCTCGTGTATAACAGTGAAATAAACTATGTCCATCAGAACCTCCATTTCAAAGAAGCACTATCAAGTGTAATTCATTTATTCATTTCTAAAGCAAAAGATGTTTGACAAATTATATACAGCCATAAACATTGCTTCAAGTACATGGCAACAACTCAATCTCTCAAACTGCCAATTGCATGTCAATATAGTTACAAAAGAAAGCCAATCACACCCCAAATGTTATCATTTGTGTTTGGTGTTTTACAACAACTATACTTACAAGCTCGATAGCCACACACCAACAAAATGAGTGATCTGATCAAAACATCCTTAAAAAAAAAAAGTATCTGACATGGCAAATGGCTGTGCATTCAAAAAGTTATTGGGGTAAATAATGGCACAGAAACTGCTCAAGAAATAAAATAACACCATAGGCACAATCTTTAACTGTATTAAGCAGCAAAACAAGGCTGGCCTCATCCATTTCCCCTACAATAAGAGGACAAAATGGCCATTGCAAAGTCTGTCTTGTTAGGATTAAGTTGCAATAACTTTTTATAGAGGCTGTTAACAAAAGTTGCCATATGAATTAATTCAATGAGGTTGAAATCTGCTTTTCTCTCGATTTCTGCCCATTAACATGCATTGAAAATAATTTGCAAATGAGTCGAGTAGAGACGAGCAAGTCACGATTTCCTGAAATTCTCATTCCATGTTGATATCAAACAATCACTTGAATCCAGGTGTGATTCAGTAGTGTTGCTGCGGGTGCATGTGTCCACTGTGCCCTGGCCCCGAGTGGTCAGTCGGTGGGGTTATGAGGAGAAGGCATGGGTGTCGTTTAGGGCCCTGCTCACGGTGCTCAGGAACCCCCCAGTGTCTCTTCCCAGCTGGGGGCCCGTAGGGGTGTGGTGAGACTGACCTGGCAGGGCCAGTATTGTAGCGGAACCTGCCTTGTTGATACCCATTGTATCTGGGTGGGTGGAAACCTCGCCCCCTGGATCGAGCACCTCTGTGAATCCCCCGGTCTGTGGTGCTGATTCCTGGCATGTTGGTCCTTTTAGGCAATACCTGCAATGCAAAGGCCACAGAAACAACCTACTAAAAGACCTGGAATCATAATTTACAATTAACAGGAAAACTTAATTCTGCTCAATTTATTCATGAATGTGCAACTTTATCAATCAAGTGTGTTTTGAGTTTAGAATTCAGGTTTCCCTTCCTACTAACCTTTATGACTCTGTCTCTGAATACCGTCTCATCCAGGCTCATGGCAGTCTGCACTGAGTCCCTGTCATGGAACTCAATATATGCAAAACTGGGAGAAAGAAAGTTGTTAACTTATACACAATCACATACTCAAATTGTTAACAGAACATACAAAATGTCCAAGAAACAAATAAAACGGTGCATAAACCATGTAATTGGACTTTGCATTGAAACTGAGGTCCCACATGATGGGATGGATAGTTAACCTCACCCCTTGGGATGGCCAGAGAATTTGTCACAAAGGATGGTTACTCTGTTGACAGGACCACAGCCATTGAAATGGATCTCCAACTCATCTGCAGTGGCACCATACTCCACCTGTTCATTTCCATATAATATCATGTCTATGCATGAGTCTATGCATGAGGACCCTCAGTTACTGTGTGGATATCGTATCAAATATGAATTGTGTATAACTTGACATGAATGCAAAATGTAGACATTAATAAAAAAAAAAATAAACCTTACATTCCCCACATAGACAGATCTGTTGTCAGCATCTATCCTTTCCTCATGGGTCATTGTATAGAACATTCCTGCTGTTTTGAACAGAAGAGAACACTGGAGCATATTGCACACGACTGAAATTGAAAGACATCAAACACAAAGCAACTATTTACAACACCACCAAGAGGAACTGAGGACTACTTAGATGTATTTATCAAGAGGAGTTTGCAAGACGACAGCCCCATTCCATCGGAGGAAGGGACAACCTGAAATAGAGGCTGCCGGGCCTTGGGCAATGATAAAACCCTTCTGGAACGCTGCGGCTCACTGCTCGTCTCATTGGGCAATGATGAGGCTCATGTGAGCCACACCGTGGCAGGCCAGCCCAGCAGATGGGCTCAGGTGTGGGCCAGCTGGCTAGGCTGAACAGGAGCTGGAGCTCAGCTGAACAGGAGCTCACCTGCCTGGATCTGTCTCTCTGTTGCCTCATACTGCACTGCTCTCAGCCGCTCCTCCTCCTCCATCTCTTGCACCCGTGCCTTGATGGCTTCAAGCTCCTATATGGAATGGGAAATGCCAAAACATCTGAAATACGCATTGTCATAAGAGGTAGTGTAGGAATATGCAGTATGAGACAATTTCTTAACTTTCAGACAACATAAAAACATGTCTGAAATGTATGAGATGAGCGCCTTGAGGTTTCGGATGCATATAATCTCAGTGGCCTATTTGAACAGCTGTTTTAAGTTGTTGTTTGAGGATGCAATTATATTGTTCAGAACCACACTTGCTGCTGCCACATTACGCAGGCGCGCCCCAGTGGATGGATATATTGTGGCAAGATAATGCAGTTTAAACCTACAAAACTGTCATATCAATCAGGTAACATAGGTGGAACATAGACGTAGCATGTGTGCTGCAGTAATAATACAATAGGCTACCTGGAATATGCTTTGACCCTACGTTGTTATGTAGCCTACAATCAATTGCGCATTCAAGAAAGAAAAAAAACAGTAGGCTAGCCTACAATTTGTATCACGCAAGGCCGAATGCAATTATCTTGTTTTCTTACATACCGGGTCCTCCATGTAATGATCTCCCGCGAGCTCGCCTTCTATGTACATATCTTGCCTTTGCTCCGCCATATTCAGTGCTCAACAGCAGACACCAAACCCATGCCCGCAGACGCCACTTCAATCCCCGCGACGTCGCTCTCTTGTAGCCAGTCCAGTGTAGAAGACTCCAATGCAATCGATGTTTTTTTTTATTATCACTTCTCCGATTTGAATAAGGTTAATAAATGTAGCCTGTATACGGAAATTTGTTTGGATTAAATAAAAATATCTTCCCGCGGACGGAATCTACCCACGCCCTTGTCAATAGTGGTTGCTTACCTGTCTGTCAAATATGACGAGAGGAAATGTCAATTAATTATCACATGGTTGTGGGCTCGCCCCATCAGTTGTTGGATTGGCATTTTAGGAAAATAAATCTGTAAGGTATCATTTTATTTTCATAAATGCAAATAAATGCATTCTCGTGTGGTTTCAATACGAACTGCTATTGATTACAATGTCAGGTCAGGATAAGGGGACTTGTCCAAATGCTGCCCGTACACCACTGTCCCCCTCTATGGACTATGTGTAATATAATGAAAATAACAGTAAAAAGCCTGTTGTGGTCTTTGTCTATGATTTACGTTCATCTTAACCTAACGGTTGATTTCTGACCCACAGAGGGTGCCTAATTGTAAGAAGTAACCTAAGCCTATTGGACTCAGTCACATGTTAACTTTAATGTTTCTGTTGTGTACTTTAATATTTTTGCTGGTACATGTACCGTTACCTTTACAAATCCCGTTTTAAAATCTATCAGATTATAGTGGCATTCAAACTCAGCTGAGACCCCATTTTTTACCCAAGAATTTCTCGTGACCCCACCCCATCCCAAATAAAATAATTGGGTAAATTTCGATTTTTACATCAACAAATAACCTCCAATTCATTGCATTTTCATCTCTTGTCAAAACGAAAAGAAACCAATTATACAAATATTTATCAAATTATCTTTCTCAAAAACGTTTGTATAGGCCTATTGTCCCATACCATACTTTTATATATACAGTACCAGTCAAAAGTTTGGACACACCTACTTATTTAAGGGTTTTTCTTTATTTTGACTATTTTCTACGTTGTAGAATAATAGTGAAGACATCAAAACTATGAAATAACCCATATGAAATCATGTAGTAACCAAAAAAGTGTTAAACAAATCAAAATATATGTAATATTTTATATTCTTCAAAGTAGTCACCCTTTGCCTTCATGGCAGCTTTACACACTCTTGGCTTTCTCTCAACCAGCTTCATGAGGAATGCTTTTCCAACAGTCTTGAAGGAGTTCCTTACATATGCTGAGCACTTGTTGGCTGCTTTTCCTTGACTCTGCGGTCCAACTCATCCCAAACCATCTCAATTGGGTTGAGGTCGGGTGATTGTGGAGGCCAGGTCATCTGATGCAGCTATCCTTCACTATCCTTCTTGGTCAAATAGCCATTACACAGCCTGGAGGTGTGTTGGGTCATTGTCCTGTTGAAAAACAAATGATAGTCCCACTAAGTGCCAACCAGATGGGATTGCGTATCGCTGCAGAATTCAGTGGTAGACCTGCTGGTTAAGTGTGCCTTGAATTCTAAATAAATCACTGACAGTGTCACCAGCAAAGCAACCCCACACCATCACACCTCTTCCTCCATGCTTCAGGGTGGGAACCACACATTCGCAGATCATCCATTCACCTACTCTGTGTCTCACAAAGAAACGGCGGTTGGAACCAAAAATTGCAAATTTGGACTCATCAGACCAAAGGACAGATTTCCACCGATCTAATGTCCATTGCTCGTGTTTCTTGGCCCAAGCAAGTCTTTTCTTCTTATTGGTGTACTTTAGTAGTGGTTTCTTTGCAGCAATTCGACCATGAAGGACTGATTCACGCAGTCTCCTCTGAACAGTTGATGTTGAGATGTGTCTGTTACATGAACTCTGTGAAGCATTTATTTGGGCTGCAATTTCTGAGGCTGATAACTCTAATGAACTTATCCTCTGCAGCAGAGGTAACTCTGCGTCTTCCTTTCATGTGGCGGTCCTCATGAGAGCCAGTTTCATCATAGTGCTTGATGGTTTTTGCGACTGCACTTGAAAAAACTTTAAAAGTTCTTGAAATGTTCCAGATTGACTGACCTTCATGTCTTAAAGTAATGATGGACCTCATTTCTCTTTGCTTATTTGAGCTGTTCTTGCCATAATATGGACCTGTTTTTTTACCAAAATAGGGCTATCTTCTGTATACCATCCCTACCTTGTCACATCACAACTGATTGGCTCAAACACATTAAGAAGGAAAGAAATTCAAAAAATTAACGTTTAACAAGGCACACCTGTTAATTAAAATGTATTCCAGGTGACAACTTCATGAAGCTGGTTGAGAGAATGCCAAGAGCGTGCAAACTGTCAAGGCAAAGGGTGGCTACTTTGAAGAACCTCAAATATAAAATATATTTGGATTTGTTGAACACTTTTTTGCTTACTACATGATTCCATATGTGTTATTTCATAGTTTGATGTCTTCACTATTATTCTACAATGTAGAAATTGGTAAAAAATGTAAGTAGGTGTGTCCAAACTTTTGACTGGTACTGTATATACACTACCATTCAGAAGTTTGGGGTCACTTAGAAATCTCCTTGTTTTTGAAAGAAAAGCAAAAAATGTTGTCTATTAAAATAACATCAAATTGATCAGAAATACAGTGTAGACATTGTTAATGTTGTACATGACTTTTGTAGCTGGAAATGGCAGATTTTTTATGGAATATCTACATAAGCGTGCAGAGGCCCATTATCAGCAACCATCACTCCTGTGTTCCAATGGCACGTTGTTTTAGCTAATCCAAGTTTATCATTTTAAAAGGCTAATTGATCATGACAAGACCCTTTTGCAATTATATTAGCACAGCTGAAAACTGTTGTTCTGATTAAAATAGCAATAAAACTGGCATTCTTTAGACTAGTTGAGTATCTGGAGCATCAGCATTTGTGGGTTTGATTACAGGCTCAAAATTGTTAGAAACAAAGACCTTTCTTCTGAAACTCATCAGTCTATTCTTGTTCTGAGAAATGAAGGCTATTCCATGCAAGAAATTGCCAAGAAACTGAAGATCTCGTACAACGCTGTGTACTACTCCCTTCACAGAACAGCGCAAACTGGCCCTAACCAGAATAGAAAGAGGAGTGGGAGTTCCCGGTGCACAACTGAGCAAGAGGACAAGTACCTTAGAGTGTCTAGTTTGAGAAACAGACGCCTCACAAGTCCTCAACTGGCAGCTTTATTAAATAGTACCCGCAAAACACCAGTCTCATCGTCAACAGTGAAGAAGCGACTCTGGGATGCTGGCCTTCTAGGCAGAGTTGCAAAGAAAAAGCCATATCTCAGACTGGCCAATAAAAATAAAAGATTAAGATGGGCAAAAGAACACAGACACTGGACAGAGGAACTCTGCCTAGAAGGCCAGCATCCCGGAGTTGCCTTTTCACTGTTGACGTTGAGACTGGTGTTTTACGGGTACTATTTAATGAAGCTGCCAGTTGAGGACTTGTGAGGCGTCTGCCATCTGCCCAGTACAGTTGAAACCATGATTAATCCATGAAGAGCACACTTCTCCAGTGTGCCAGTGGCCATTGAAGGTGAGCATTTGCCCACTTAAGTCGGTTACGACGCCGAACTGCAGTCAGGTCCAGACCTTGTGGAGGACGATAAGCACACAGATGAGCTTCCCTGAGACGGTTTCTGACAGTTTATACAGAAATTCTTTGGCTGTGCAAACCCAGTTTCATCAACAGGTCCACGTGGCTGGTCTCAGACGATCACACAGGTGAAGAAGCCGGATGTAGAGGTCCTGGGCTGCAGTTTTGAGGCCGGTTGGACTTACTGACAAATTCTCTAAAACGACATTGGAGGTGGCTTATAGTAGAGAAATGAACATTCAATTCTCTGGCAACAGCTCTGGTGGACATTCTTGCAGTCAGCATTCCAATTGCATGCTCTGTCAAAACTTGAGACATCTATTGCATTGATTTGTGTGACAAAACTGCACATATTAGAGTGGCTTTTTATTGTCCCCAGCACATGGTGCACCTGTGTAATGATCGTGCTGTTTAATCAGCTTCTTGATATGCCACACCTGTCAGGTGGATGGATTATCTTGGCAAAGGAGAAATGCTCACTAACAGGGATATAAACAAAATTGCACAACATTTGAGAGACATAAGCTTATTGTGGGTAAGGAACGTTTCTGGGATCTTTTATTTCAGCTCATAAAACATGGGACCAACACTTTACACGTTGCGTTTATATTTTTGTTCAGTGTATTTACATTTTGTTGACCCCTGGTCGCAACCCCGACTTTGAATACCACTACACCAAAATACGATTTTCCAACTTACCAGTGCAGCAGTATTTCATTATGAC
Organism: Salvelinus alpinus; assembly: GCF_045679555.1. Classification (NCBI taxonomy): domain Eukaryota; kingdom Metazoa; phylum Chordata; class Actinopteri; order Salmoniformes; family Salmonidae; genus Salvelinus; species Salvelinus alpinus. Next base: position 32,787,971 of record NC_092090.1, read on the forward strand.
ATTGAAATAAGGATCTTTGACTCAGAAAATCAGGAAATATGTTTGATATTTCATTTCATGTTTAATTACGCAGTTACATAGCTCAACACAGACGATAACCTGAATTAGAATGTTTACAGCTTCACACATCCAACATAGCGCACAGTTAAAGAAGGGGAATAGCAAAAAGGGAAGGAAAGCATGCAATAAATAAATAAAAATCAGAATTAAATTCTTCTGGCACAGTTCACTTCATCTAAAGAATGGTAATAGGACCCTTAAAGAGGAAAATACATTTTTCTTCAAAGCGCCAACCTTTCCTACAGAAACTTTTTTTTTTCTGTAATAATGTATTGCACAATACAGTATATAATGCTTCCCTACACATATAAAACCAAGTCTTTGTCTTGAAGTAATAATGTAAAAAACAAAAACAAAACACTTTCATCCCTACCATGGCTTGGGGAGACCAAGAGCTGTATCCACTTTTGCCAAATCAGCTTTGTATCAGTGCGGGCTTTACAGGGCAATCAATCGCTAAAATCAGATGAGCCAGGAAACTCCATTGATAGATTGGTGGTAAATGGTTAGGGAGAGGCTGATGCCAACATGCTAGTATTTGCCATCGAAAATACAGAATTTGCCCTCTTCATGTATGCCGTAATAAAAACCTAAAGAGATAAGAAAGTGGTCTGTATGTGTGAATGAATGACAGTCTTTATCTATATATAAGAGGCATAGACCTCCAGGCTATGTAGATTTTACATCAGAGGCAGGAACAGTCCTCCTAATACCCCATTATGACATGAGTCATCACAGGGCATGAATGAAATAGAACACTCCACACACAGTTGGTCTTCCATTATTCCATGTCCAGAACCTAAATCCTTTCCTCAGAGCCCATACCACTTTAGGAACCTTGTTGACCTTGTCTGGTCATAAAAAAAAGAGAATTAGTTAACTTTCTCTCCAGTGGGTCACACAGAATAGGAACTCAGCATGCTAACTCTACTTCAGCTGTCCTTTCAGTGACAGCTTACATGGCCAAATGTCCAACAGCATCAACCCCTGTATAGACCTGCTCAAAGAACATGTACCCCAATGCTGGGCTAAAGAAGGGACAGCAGAGAAAGAGAGAGATGGTGTGATAGATATTACAAACACAATTTTTTTTTGGGTCAATAAAAATAGCATTTGCCACAAGTTGTGACAAATCAAAGAGTTATTGTGTTTCAGGGTTGATTCGCAGACAAGCAAAGCACACAGAGAGCATTAAAGGATAATGTGTATTGAAATGTCATCAAAACCTACAGTAATGTTGTGGATAATATGGTGGGTGAGTTCACTCTGTCTTTCCCTCTCAGTGCACTGCTACATCTTTAGAATTCTCTGCCATTGTTCTGACTGAGATGTTTCATTAAAGCTCTGAAGGTTCAAGTAGTTTGTACAGAGAAACTGTGAAAAGAGAAAAACAAGTACACACACACACACACACACCATGCATTTATTCCATCTGTAAGCAAGGCTTAGGAAGAAAACTCAAAGCAATCATTACGCATTCCGGAGATGTTTCTGTAGTCTTATCTGAGGCATTAGATATGTAGAAACAAGCGCTTTGATTGCTTGAATAAATAATCTACAAATCTCCACCTTCACAGATGCGTTGGTTGTTTGTTTTTGTCTTGTGCTTTGAGCATGTGTTTATTTCAGACACTTTGGTTAACAGGTATAGTTGGCCTCAAGCCTCCTTATTTCTGGTCTTTCTCTACACAATTTCAAAATCCACTGCCGTGCAGAAATACTTTGGTCTGTGCTTTTATTTGTTTTGGACTACAAATGGCATGTAATGGTTTTACGTTCAGCTTGGGTATGGAAGGAATTACTGTATATCGAACCCTGAACAGTGTTGTGTACGTAGAGAGTCTAGAATCAAAATCATCTGAGTGTTCCTCATTTGATCACTATTTCTGACTGACAGAGTTGAGGTGCGAAAATATTCACATTGTAAAGTTATCAGTATTAGATCTTTCGGGTTTGTTTCCTATTTGCTCTGATGTTTGTGTGAGTTTGCATGTCTGCTCGCAGCCCTGCTCCCAAAGCTCAGTGACCTCTCCCAGTCATGTGCTGCAGCGTCACAGGAGGTAGCTTGTGGTGGGTCAGGAGACAGGAGGGATGTTCAGGTGGGGGTTAAAGAGCAGAGGGCTGAAGAGGTTTAGAAACACAAACAGGCTGAAGTCATTTCAATACATCGGTAATAACATACGACACACATATACACGCAGATGCAGGGTACCTCGCAGCTTGTCACATTTGAACGATTTATATATTACTTTTCGATACTGACATATAGGAAAATAGATCATGTACATATGTGATACATTAAACACACTGTCAATGCTAATAGACATCTAATCGTTTCTGCGTCAATATGTCACTCTGGGTTTTAAATGAGAAAGAGCCTGGCAGACCATACTTGTAACAGTAGAAGATAAAACAACACAACAGCTTGGTCCATTTTAGAGTTATGTGGCCAATTGGTTAGGGATTGTTATATCATTCATTTTAACATGGCAGGTACAGCCCCGATTTAATGCTACGTTTGAAAGCCATTTGAGCTTGTAATTCTAACTTAATGATGTTTTAACTTATAGCTTGTGATGACATTACTGTATGAGATGGCATTCCTCCTTGTTAGCCTGTGATTGTGAAGACATCTGTTCCAACTCGCCCAGGTTCTGAGTCCTTTTCGCCTTGCTAGGATCCTAACCCTACATGAGGATAAATGACTGAGACTGCATCTTCACAAACTAATCTATGGACAGAGTAAGAAAAAATAACCAGTGAAAGGATTGGGCAGTATCATGGTTAGGTTAAGCTTCAGACTTCCAGACCAGTGTGTTGGCTTTGTTTTGAGGGCAACCCACAGGGTTTTCAGTGTGGCCCACTGCAGTGGCACTTCAGCCCAATGGATGGCAATGTTTCACACAGATACAGATAACTTTTTGGGCACAAGTTGTTGCGTTTTGAATCCAATATCCAGAGTAGTGGAGTAATTTAGCCTCATGCTAGGACGCTTTTAGAATCAATGTGTGATAAGCCTCTCTTTCTCCTCTTTAAAACCATCATCTTGGGCCTGTCATGAGAGCTATAGCTGGCTCCTCTTGAAGGGAGTCAGTGGAGTACGCTGCCATCAATCACAGGGGGAGCTATAAGAACTGTGACTCCAGAAGAAAACCACTATCGCTGCCAACATCCCTCCTCATAACATCTTTTTGAGATTACACACTCAACAGACTTTGCTAATCTGGTAGAAAAGAAGGATTTATGAGAAATGAAAATTCCTTTGATAAAAAAATTAACTGGAAAGAAATCATATTCTGGACATTGTACATTACTTTAAAGGTTTCTGTTATTTGGCAAACACATTTTTGGACCTCTTTAAATACTATGTACATTCACATTAAGTTACTGATGTTATTTTAAATATATTTATATGTATCTATATTATATGACCCCCTATGGGTAGTTGCTGAGGATCCACCCAGTAGCTGAATTCTCTTCATATTGCACCTCTGTCCTCTCACTGTCTTACAATGCGAGCAATATAAAATATTCTACAAGAGGATTTTCTTTTCATTGATAAAGATACAACAAATTGAACAATAAGTACAACATGGGGTTTTCTCTCCTAGAGTGTCTTTGCTCCTGCTTCAATGTTTTGTCCAAACTTAAAAATAAGAAAAGTCCCTCTTTCTGAAAACGCACAAGGGCAGCACAGGTGGACACCAGAGACAGAGACAATTTTTTTTATCGAGAAACAAAGAAAGGAATATCTACAAGCAGGTTTGATCCCTTCCCAGATATCTGCTCAGAGGTTATGTCCAAAGGGGGTAGGGTTGACTGAGGAACGAGAGAGTTTTAGGGAGGAACATACAGGAAAGTGGGGGGGAGGTAGAAAGAGAGAGAAGAGAACTGAGTCTACACCGCTTATGAGGCTCGTTAGTCTGTTTGTCATGCTTTGGAAAAGGAGGGTGAAAAGGTACGACTGAAATGTATCCTCTTGATAGAGTTAAAAAACATAATTAGGAACAAAAGTCTTATCCGTACTGTACAATGCTTGCTTGGACAGGTTATCAGTTTTTTTGAGGTTCTTTTTGGCAGTTCCAATGCCTTTCATCTTCTTTTTGAGGCCAAGTAGCTGCTTCTTTGTCCATTCCGTTGCCATTCACATAAATCACTGTCACATTCAGTGGTTCGTCCTTCCATTTCAATTGTCTTTTGTGGCAGGCGGTTCAAATGTTTGCTCTGGATTTCTCTCTCTGTGGATCACTGTGGGTATTTTCAGGCTGACAGAGGCCAGCTACAGTACACTCAATATAGAGTTTTTGTGTGACTCCTGTTGTTGCTCTACAGCCTTTATCTCCCAGAGCTTTGCTGCTGAGGAGGTGAAGTTGCTTGCGTTTGGTTACAAGATGAGTGCTTCTCCTTGTCTCTTAGTAACTTTGGCAGTGTAATAAAAAGGTTTGGATCATGTTTTTCCCTTCTTTGAATTCATTTGGGTTCACATCGGTACAGAGAGGTGAGTCCGGTGTCATTTTCTTGGCTCGCTAGCAAGGTAGTTCACTTTTTTTTTTAATGATTTTTCTTATTATTATTTGTTTAGAATATTTTGACTTTTCTTTGTCTTCCTTAAAGCCCAAAAATGAATCATTAGATAAATAATTAGCCGTATTATGGAAGAGTTTCTGAGGAGAAAAAAAATCACACCATGAGTGTATCTTATCCCCTCTCCTCCATCGGAAGAGGGGTTTCCTGACTGGTGTCTGGCTTCTTAGATAGGGGACCTCAATCAGAACATGTCCATGGCCCAGTACACAGAGGAGCCTGTTCTATAGACGCATCTATCTATCCATCTCTCAGAGGTCTGGGCTGTTAGTGCACATGCTGGGGGTTAAGAGTCATCCCACTGCTGCTGCGTTAAAGGGAAATCCTCTCCAAGTGCTAAATTCAGATGTCTCTTCTTCACAATACGTGTGGTACCATAACGGGTCTCATGCAATGCAAGCCCCCGACATACACAGCACTGACTGGGCTTATGTTACTGAGGCCACGTGTTGGTCTGGCATATAACAAAGCTTATCTTCACATGACATTATCAGAGTTCAATAACCAAGTCTGGTGTGGGGTTTTTTTGTAATAGAGAGGAAGTTCTGCTTCTGCATTGGCTTATTTTGAGCATTCAGTAAATTAAGCCCTAGCCATGCTAAACACAACAGTGGACCCCTTGACTAGTTTCGAGTTTGACAGAGAGAAAGTCTGTGCGGCTGAGAGACAGTCAGAACGATTTTTGGGGGGACGTTGAGGAGTTGAGAAAACGAGGCCTTCAGGTAGCTAAGAAGTAGTCAACGGTGCAGTATTCACGGTAGGACCACTACAGATGCCGTACAGAAGAAGGAAAGGGTGCAGTGCGATCGATGGAGATTCCTCTGTTCATTTAGGATGGATGGCAGCTGTACTGTAGCATCAGTGGGAGTGACTGGGCATGGCAGGGCGGGGTCAGCGAGAGGTGGCGTCCAGCAGTGCAGGGGTCGCTGGGGTGGTGGAGCGTGAGGCACTGCTGGAGCTAGCCTCCTTAGGACTCCCGGAGAGACTGCCTCCCCCACCACCACTGGTCTGGCCGGGCAGGGAGAGTGGACCAGGGGGGGTGCTCTCTGAGTGTGTAGGGGGTGCGCTGGAGGAGGGGGTGCCCAGAGGAACACTGCTGCCCCCGGGGAGGCCCTGTAGACCCTGGCCACAGACGTGGTGGTGCTTCTCCCAGTCTTTGTGCTGGCAGAAGGAGCCACAGTAGCGCGCCGTGTTGCAGCCGCTGCACGTCTCACTGGCCTTGCGTCCACAGTTCCAGCAGCTCTGGAGAGACAGTGGGAAGAAGGCATAGAGTTGATAAAATAAATCTCTGGTCGTAAACCTGTTATATTATTATACAAATATAATTGTTACCACTTATCAAATACTGTCATGCTATCAACAGGTGAGTTATTTAATGTTCTGGGCAACATATTCCCACATTTATTGTCTGGGGCTACAAATGTCCCAAACCACTAGGTGGACTGTCCTGTCTTGTCCTGTCCTGTCTTGTCCTGTCCTGTGCTGGCCCTGACTGTTACTCCAACCATCCGCGTGTGGTTGCTGTTATTCAGACAGGCGGCTGGAGTCAATCTTTACTAACGAAATGAAAACATGGTGTTGACTCAGACCAGGTGCAGCCAGCTGTGGCTCACATTAACACCACAACCAGACAGTGTCTTGTTTAAGATGTACACATTCTGTGCAGAATATGGGATTTTGATAGAGAGCTGATAGGTTAAACACTGCTCCAGGCACTGTGAAAATCTGTTGCTCTGTGCAGAACCTGTCTGTGTAGCTCAAACACACACACATTGTATTTAGGACTCTGGCTTGTATAGAACTGGTGAATGAGCTGTTACTGAGATGCAAATGTTGGTGGTGGTGGTGGGGGGGGGCATGTTATGAAGTGTGTGTGACAGTAAGTCATGTGAAGAGAAGGTGTGTGTAACATGTCTATTTTGATGAAGTGGTACTGTGAGGTCTAAAATAAGTGGGTTAGCTGTGTGACAGTTTGTTATGTAAAACGGGTGGTTGGTGGGTTGAGGTGACACGATTGATTGTGAGTGTGCTTTGTGATGCAGTGCAGCAGTGTGGGCCTGTGTTTACTGACAGTAGGGTGAGGAGTGTATCTCTCTTTATGCCTGCTGCTGTGCTGTGGTATGTTAGAGGGCACAGGCTGTGGGGCATGGGTTACACTCTTAGAAAAAAGGGTTCCAAAAAGGGTTCTTCGGCTGTCCCCATAGGAGATCTGTTGTTGGTTCCAGGTAGAACCCTTTTTGGTTCCATGTAGAACCCTTTAAGGGTTCTAGATAGCATCTTTCTTTCCATAAGGGCTATTTATACTCTACGGAGACAGACCCTACGGGGCGTAGTGGAATGTCGCAATGTCGTTTTTCATCACAAAAGGGGTGGCTCCTTGTAGTGCCTCCCGACATTCTGCGTACTGTCGTACCACTTGAAAATTGTAACACGCTGTATCATTCCTTGCGTAGTCATGGGGGCAGTAGGCAATGAAACTTGCTTGGTTCCTTGATTTGATCTATAGGCTATGCATCAAAGTAGCATTGATAAATTAGTATAATCTCAGCGACTGTTCAAATAAACCAAACAACATTATAGCCTTATTAGAACACCCCCCCCCCCCCCCCCCCAAAATGTATTGTGCTTAGAAGTAACAACTATTGATTCCAGGCTATTGTTATAAACAGCTGAAAGATATCAGCTTTTTCTCTGCGACCAAAACATGATGACATTCTATTTTTAGCTGATATGGGTGTGAATACATTGAAGCGGTATATCAAATTGGGATAATTTTGTAGGTTACAGAGGCAAGTATAAGAATATTTGCCAGGGCTTATTAATGAATTATAAATCTGATTATTTCACATTGTGATGTGGGAAGCTAAAAGCACAAATAGAACAATGAGACAGATATTTCACCGGATGTATAAATGTGAAGCATTCACTTGGCGTTTCCACTCACTACCAAATATGGTATTGAGAGGAAGCTCAGTGGCCAGCAGTGGGAGAAGATGGAACGAGATGGATTTTGGCCGACATTCTGCACATTTTCTCATTGATGAAACAGTTGATCTCAATACAGTTTTTCTTTTCCCAAAACTAGAATCTGTTACGAACAGAGTGGACTACGTTTTGTAGACTTTACCCTTTGCCAAAGTTTAAAATAATTGCGTTGTTTAGAAGGAGTGCAAAGGTGAATTGAGTTATTGCACATGAGTAGGCGTTTCCTAACGGAAATATGCACATGTATGCTAGAACACGCCAATAGGATCTCGCTAGCTCGTGCTTGGCTCTGCCCACTATGACTCATTTGTCTCATTTGAAATGATAGGCTGTGGTCTATCTTGGTTTAGTTATAAAAAATCTTTGCCAAAAGGCTAGCTAGCTTGCAGTGTTTAGACAACATGCTAGCAAGGGAAGACAAGACAAGACACTCTTCTTTTGCTTTCACAACAAATGAGAAGAAAACCTTGGTGAGGTATCATGTTACCAAAATAGTGCACGTTGTGCGCATGTAGCTCTACGCATGTTAAGTGTGTGGAAAACTTAAGAGTTTAGGATAGTGTGGGGGCATGGGTGGGTGTGTGTGTGTTTGTGTGTGGGCGATAAGGCTGTGATGCTCACTTCGCTGGAGTCCTCCTGCTGGTTGATGACGGTCAGTGCATCCTCAGAGGCCTGTTTCCTGGCCTCGGCCAGCGCCCTCTCCATCTTGGACCTCTCAGCGGAGATCATCTCATGGGCCTTCCTCTCAGCGTCCGACACAGCCTTCTGTAGCTCCGACATGGCCTGCCTCTTCACCTCGTTCACTGCCTCCTCTGTGGAGAGAGAGAGAGGCGTCAGTCCCCATGACCGCTCCTACTCTGTCATCCTTTATTGAGGCACTCTAAGCGCTCCATTTGTTTTATCTCGGCAAACAGATGCACATCATCCAAGATTTAAAGCATTCTGTCGGGAAAAAGAAGCCTGTTAATAATGAATTAAAAGACGTCTGGTAACAATCATTTCCAGCGCTGACAACAGCAGATGTCTCCAAACTTTGTTCGTAAACTTGCCTGTTAACCCAGTATTCTGTGACTCTCTGCTTTTGATGAAAAGAAATCTGAGTGAATGAACAAAGAAACAGACGTAAGAACTGAGGAGGGAAAATGGCTTCCGTACCATTGATGCATAACTTTGCTAACAGGCGGTTAACTGTGGTAGAGGTCCTATCCTCTGGCCTTTGTTCTACAAATGCCAACTCATGTGAGTGAATAGGCAGTGTTTTTAGAAAAGTCAGGTGTGTGAACTCCTTTACAGACACGAGTCCAAAATAGAAGCTAAGGCTGGTTCTCATTAGAAGACAGTGCTTATCCGGCTAGGAAGGAATCACAATCCCTCTCATTTATTTTCTTCATGTTACAAGGAGAATAAAATACAACATCAGAGATTCATTTGGTTTTAGCTCTTTCAGAATTCTGCCCGAGAGAAAACAGCTGCCCCACATAATACAACTAATTAAATCCTCATGTTCAATCACCAAATGGATATTTTATGGCCATGAAAAATATCATATCAAACTGTCAACTGGCACAGTATATGGGATAAGTAAATGTCTTGTACAACCAAAACGAGGGGAAGTTGTATTACTAGATTCCCCTCCCTTCTACACACAGACATAGTCAGGTGAGCCTCCTCTGGGCAGAGTGGAGGTGAGAGCCATACCGTGGTCTATTCTCCCTCCCTGATTCTTCCAGTCAGTTGGTGTAAAGGAGAGGAGCCATAAATAACTGTCATATTTCTCCCTCTGCTCCCTCTCTGGTCCAGCTGTCTGGGGCTGCTGTGCTGAGCTAGGGCTGGGGGGCTGGGCGGCTAGTCCCGTGTGTATGTGCTGAATATGAGGATGTGTGTGTGTGTGTGTGTGTGTGTGTGTGTGTGTGTGTGTGTGTGTGTGTGTGTGTGTGTGTGTGTGTGTGTGTGTGTGTGTGTGTGTGTGTGTGTCTTTGTGTGTGCGAGTCTGTCTCCTCTGCTCAGAAACTAGAGAAGTAGTTTGTATTCCGTTTATCCTCTCAACACCTCCCGCACACGTCTTCTTCTCTTGCTTTTTTCACCCTGCCCGTCTCTACCTTCATCCACCATTTCATTTCTACATTTTTCCCCCTTCTTAAAGGTGCATGCCTTTTCCTAACTATCGGTACAGTCCTCCGCTGCTCAATTATCAGGCTTAATGCATGCATCACTACGATTAGTTTACGAATGTAATTAATTCTTATCAAGGAGCCTGCAGAGCAGATGCTAGGACAATTAGCACTTAATGCAAAACACGGAGGGGCAGCAATATTAACGTTTTCATTCCGGAGGGATCCGGCAGGTGTTTCTTTTTCACACTTCAGATCTTGCTTTTCAAAGGCGGCATAGTCTCTCAACCCTACCGACACCAGAGAATACGTGTCTTTTTTCTAATTAAAGAGATGGACTGCAGTTATGCTGTTTGCTGAGGGAGCAGTGGTAATAGGACAGAGGTGGTGCAGTAGTGAATACCATTGGAGGGGTCTCGCACGCACGCACGCACACACCACACACACACACACACACACACACACACACACACACACACACACACACACACACACACACACACACACACACACACACACACGCACACACACACACACACACACTAGGGGGGATGGGAGCTGTCATACTCACCCTGCTTGTTTTGGAGTTGCTTCAGTGCTGGGGAGAGTGGGATACTTGTAGCACCTGTATGAAAAACAACTGTAAATTAAAATAGTTATTCTGCCGGTGAAAATGCAGCACATTATCTCGCAGACAGCAGCATCTTTCCCCACAGTATTTGAATAGGACTGCATCATAATTGTGTTGGTACTCAGTGGGACCAAGGCTGCGTCACAACTGACTCCTCTTGGGATATGCTTGCTATATATGGCCCAGGCACTGCAACACGCGAACCCACCCCTGCTACATATAACGGAATCAGACTGCTCTGCGTATGATGGTGACAGTCATTAGTCTGACTAAGGGGCTTGGTCCCAGATTGCCAACAGTTACTAGGACGCAATTGATTTGACTGGTTCAACTATACTTAAAACAATGAGTTAAAAGCTGTCACATTGAAAAGCAGTATTATATGAACTAAGCTTTACTACTCCTAAGCAGAGGAAATCCCTCCTCCTCCTCCTCCTCCTCCTCCCTCTCTCCAGCAGGACCCAGTTAAGCTGCAGGCCCCACCTCTGCTGCATGCGCTGCTCTGGACAGCGCCAGGTTGGTTAGTGCATTTTCACTGCAGCTGAACTGCAGTCACCGTTCATCGCGGTTAAAGGTGGAAAGTACTTAGCCCTAATGACACACATGACAGTCACAGGTCCTCCAATCCCATCCCTGTCCTTATGTAACTATGGCAACAGGAGAGGCAGGGCCCTCTTCAGGGCTATCTGCAGTGGCGGTTGCGATGAGGGTGACGGGACTGGGACAGAGACAGTTCAGTCAGGCCGGACGTGTGGTTACTCACCAGCCTTCCTCCAGATCTCCTCAGGTAGGTAGCCAGACGCAGGTCTGTGCAGGAAGTCCCTATGAATCTCTGAAACACAATCCAGACCAGAACATCAGTCAGTCTACCACGCTCTCCACACACACACACACTTTATGAGCCAAATCCTAACTGAAAATAACTCAATATTTTTGCACAGATTTCCCACTAACGTCAGTGCATGGTTTACCCATAAATCCAAGCTACATGCATAGATCTCTAGTTAGGATTCAGCCCCCTCCGTCCCAACCACATGAACACACTCAAACTTGAGCTTCATTTTGCTTTGTAACATTTAATTTCATTCCCCAGCCCAATGTCTCTGCGGCCATGCAATGCCAGCATGCTCTCCTCTTTCCTCAGAGCAGACAGAACACACAGAGTGAGTGACTGAGTGACAGCCTGCATGCTGGAGGCCTGGTGGTGCAGGTGTCTGCAGCAGTGGAAGTACCTATGGGCTGCTGTGTCTCGACGTTGTTAGGAGTGTTGGAGGAGGAGTTGTGAGGAGGTAGAGGTAGAGGAGGAGGAGGAGGGCGTGGCTGGCCGTTGCTCCCACCTTTTTTCATATCTTCCACGTCGCTGTAGCGTCGGATCCAGTGGTTCATCTCCTCGCGGTCGGCTTCCTGGCAACGCCGCAGCACCGTGAGAGACCGCCGTGTCTTCTCCACCATGTCCATGATGCAGTTGAGCAGCTGCAGGGGGGAGGAGGAGGGAAGGAGGGAGGGAGGAGGAGACATGATCAGAGCGCCGCTCTACTCTCTGATTTACTCTCCTACAGTTCAGACTCTGACAACAGGCAGCTGCTCTCGGTGGTGCTAAAGAGTGGCAGAGCCTCTGCACCTAAAAGTCCACCGTTAAATCAGGGTCGCAGTTTTAATCAGAAGTACTGTATAGTGCACATTCTGAAATTAGCCTATGAAAAAACACAATCAGGCCTAACCTTTATCAAGATGTGAAATTGTATGAGAACATTTTCATTGATGGTAATTTGAGTGCTTTTTTGGGAGCAATCCAGTCTCTCTAGAATCGTTTTTTGCTGTTTAGGTGCAACAAAACTTTCTCAGGAGCACTCCTGAGTGTGTGACCCTGTCCCCGTTTTAGCAGCGAGAGCCAGCGGTGCTGAGTATGTGTGTGTGTGTGTGTGTGTGTGTGTGTGTGTGTGTGTGTGTGTGTGTGTGTGTGTGTGTGTGTGTGTGTGTGTGTGTGTGTGTGTGTGTGTGTGTGTGTGTGTGTGTGTGAATGAGGTTGAGTGGTTATACAGAGCAGTGAAGTAAAAATGGCTGTAACAGCTGTGCTACTGATGGAAAAGGCCTAACCAATTCATTCCACCCCTGTGCTCCCTCCAAGCCCCTGTCTGCTAAAGCCTTTTACCCACACCTCCTCCCCTTGCCTTCCGCTTTATATTTTTCTTCACTAACTCTCGTTCTCTCTCTCAACATTGTTTCTCTCTCTGCCTTTGTCCTATGCCTCCTTCAACCCCCGGTCTGCAAAATGCTTTTTACGTTCACCCCCTTCCTTCCATATTCTCTCTTTCTATATCTCTCTCTCTCTTTCTCCGCCTGCTTCTCTCTCTCTTTCTCCGCCTCCTTCTCTCTCTCTCTCTCTCCCTCTCTCTGTTATCTATATTTATTTCAGTAGTGTTTCTAATTTGGCAGAGGCCCAGCACAGGCCGGTTCGCTCCATGACTGCAGCCCTTGTCTCAGCTGCTCTCCCCAGCTGGAGCTGTCCTCTACTTGGTCCCTCGCTCCATCTGTGGCCCTTTTTAGTGGCTGAGTGTGTGTGTGTGTGCGTGAGTGTGTGCGCGTGCGTGGCGTGCATGCGTGTGTGTATGAGTGAGTGTTCCAGCCTTGGTAAAGGTAAGGGGAGCTCAGAGTGCTCGCTCCAGTCTTTGTACGCTGGCCAGAGAGGCCTCGGCTGTCCATTCCTGACATGGACACAAGCCTCTACAGACCCCCTAAGGTCAGCTGTCCATCAAATGCAAACTCCGCTGAGGTTTCGGTTCTTAAACCTGTCAGCAGCACCCTGTCTCCCAACCGTCCCACCTCCTTTCATATCATCTACAGCACTGAGAGGTTGAAAGATTTCTACTACACACTTCTCTGTTGGATGGGAGATATTTGGGAGATATTAGGGAGATATTAGGGAGATATTAGGATAAAACCGGGGAGCCCTACCCCAGCAACACGTACATTATCGAGGTGCTTCCACTCCTCGGCCCACTCCCGATCTGTCAGGCGGTGATCGATCACTTCCTCCTGGCGTGCTCCATGCACGGCTGCAACACAAACACACAGTCCTGCGTTCAGCACTTAAGCACCATCACCATATATGAGCCATTCTGGCTCCAGTCTCCTCCACATACAGGACATTGGGGCTCTAACACTTCCTTATACAGTGTGAGCCATTACGGCTCTAACCGAGGGAAGACGCATATGGATTCCTAGGGGGACATATCCAAACATGTGTCACTATAGGCTTTTTATAGATGCACTACCTTGGGGATTTAACACTAAACTGTGACAACCTCTCATTGTTCTTTAGAGATGCCATGAGGCCCTCTCTCTCTCTCTCTCTCCCTCGCCCCTCTCTCATTCCCTCCCTCTCTCACCTGTCTGCCGGTGCCTATCCCGAGCCTCGCGGTGCTCTGCTGTGTGGCGGTAGGCGTCTCGGTAGTGGTGGGCCAGGGCCATGTCCTCCAGCCGGTAGTGTTGGGGGGCAGGGGGGTTGGGGTGAGACAGGCCGTTGGGGGGGTGCGTGGGCAGGCCGTTGGGGGGCGGGTGGGCTGGCAGGCCAGTGCTGGGACTGAAGCGCTGGCTGGGGCTGATGGTGCAGGGCCGCTTGGCCAGGTGCTCCGGGTGGTGCCCGTCTCTCTCTGAGTCTTTGGTCCTGAAGGAAGAGAGCACAGATCAACACGGTTACATTCCCGTTGTACGTGTCACCACCAAATCAGACACTTTCACTCACTTTATAATTGTTAACATCTCATAGAATATGAGGAAAATTATTGTTTTAATATGCCACTGAGGAACAAGAATGAGATTTGCTATATTCAAAATGTACCTGTAAACTTAAGACATTCTAGATTTACTGGGCTGCTAACCTGTTGTTGTTACTAGAAGACATGAGCAGTAAATCTGACGGTGTTTCAGGAATCCCCCCTACTGAGAAGCTCACTGTTCACTTCAGACAGAATCTACTCCAGAGTGTGTGCACAGCTGTACGCCATATGTAAAAAATACACTCTGTATATTCAGTGTCTCGAGCTGGGATCCAAACTCTTAATCCTAATATCCCTCAACTCACTCTCTTAAATTGCAAGTGTAGCCTCTCCCACAGACCTACGGTGCCGTAGTAGTCTGTGTTTGGCAGATGTTCAGTGACGGTCCTGTTTTGGGAGCCATCTGGACAGTTTAAACGCCGGTGTTGATATTAATCTGTTTAGCTTGGTGAAACAGCCAGGCATTCGGAGGTAAATCGCTCTCTATCATCCCAGGGATCAAAGGCAAATGAAAGGAATTTCAGCGCCATGTGGATGCGAGTGTGTTTTTGTTTATGAGTGCATGTGTGTATATTACTCAGTCTGTGTGTGTGTGTGTGTATGGGTATTTGTCCCCTCTTTGTTTACGTGATGTAGCCCCTCCCACACTCCACCCCCAATCCCCTCTCCACTTCTGGCAAGCTCTGGGTCGTGGGGTGAGACTTGAGGGGGGATGTCTTTTTTATTTGTATTTTTTTATATTTCACCTTTCTTTAACTAGGCAAGTCAGTTAAGAACAAATTCCTTTTACAATGACGGCCTACCCCAGCCAAACCTGGACGACGCTGGGTCAATTGCGCGCCGCCCTGTGGGACTCCCAATCACGGCCTGATGTGATACAGCCTGGATTCGAACCAGGGCCCGTAGTGACGCCTCTTGCACTGAGATGCAGTGCCTTAGACCGCTGTGCCACTCTGTCAGTGCTCTAGCCCGCCACCGATATCTCACAAATCAAAGCAACAGCTGGCCCAGCCCGCCGTGACACTGTAAGCCAGGGGTTGGGAGGCGGAGGTGTGCAGATTACAGAGGGATTGCCCGTTCCTCCACCCTGTTTCTCTCTCCCCTCCCTTTCCCCCTCCCTCCCTCCTCGCCAGGATCAGTTCAAGCAGGGGTTCAGCAGGATCTTGACACATCCCTGACATATGGGCAGCTTCAAGAAGACACATTGACTGACTACCTGACTGAAGGAGAGGACAGGAGAGGAGAAGAGAGGAGAGGCAGCCAGAGATAAAGGGAGGGGCGGAGAGAGATGGGGGAGGAGGAGAGTAGTGCTGTGGTTTTGTCTGTCTTAAATTCCAGATGTGTCTCCCCCTCCACACCCCCCTCCATACGGCCCAGTGTGGGGGGCGGATATGGCAGCAAGCTGCTGTGGGTAGGGCAGGGAAGTGTATAGGACAGTGAGGGCATTGTCTGTGGGTTGGACTGAGGACATCTCCTCATACTGTACTGGGGCCGCTGACACAGAGCCACTGCTGCTGCTGTGTTATAGCGTGACGTCCACAGCATTTGGACTTATCCTCCTCTCCTCCCTCTCTCCTCCTCCTCCCCTCACAGACAGCTGGCACAGCCTGCATCGCCCTCCCTGCCCGCCTGGCATCAGGGCTGCCCAGACTTCCGCCTCCCGCACAGAGGATTTATAACCTCCCCCTTGTGGCTTGGCATTTCCAAATACCCAGAAATAATTCAATTATTTGTGTGTGTAAGCCTGTGTGTGTTTTTTCAGTTGTGTTTCTGCTGTAAGATGGAGGGAGAGGAGTGATAAGTTGTTTTCCAGCTGTGGTATGTGACGTGTTTGCATAGTGTGTGTATTCTGAGTGTGTGTGGGTGTGTATTTTGAGTGTATGTGTGTGTGGTGGTCAGTCAGTACCTGTCGGGGGTCCTCCTCTTGCCATGCTCGTTGATCTCCATCATGATCTCAGAGGAGTCCAGGGGCGAGCTGGCGTTGGCGTCCAGCAGCAGCTGCTCATGCTGAGCCAGATACTGGGCGGGAGTCTGCTTGGCCATCCGTGCACAGTGGAGGAGCTCCCTCTGAAGCAGGGGCAGGTTCGCCTGGTAGAGGAGAGGGAAGGGGGGGAGGAGGGACAGGAGGAATGAAAGGAGAAGATATGGTAAGTGGAAGAGGGCGAGAGGAGAAGGAGGGTCAAGGTGGGAGGTGGAAGATGAGAGAGAGAGAGAGAGAGAGAGAGAGAGAGAGAGAGAGAGAGAGAGAGAGAGAGAGAGAGAGAGAGAGAGAGAGAGAGAGAGAGAGAGAGGAGAGACAGGGCATCAAAATAAAATCGTTTTAGAGTGAAGAGTTAGAGCATGTGGGAGGGAAAGACAAAGAGAGAGAGAGATTGAGAGAGAGAGAGAGAGAGAGAGAGAGAGAGAGAGAGAGATTGTGAGAGAAAGTGAGAGAAAGTGAGAGAGAGATTGAGAAAGTGAGAGAGAGATTTAGAGAGCAAGTGAGAGAGAGAGAGAGAGAGAGAGAGAGAGAGAGAGAGAGAGAGAGAGATTGAGAGAGAAAGAGAGAGGATGAGACAGTGAGATAACACAGACTCACCACCACACATTCCTCCCCAGCGTCTGACTCTCTCAGGGGGAGGAGAGGGGAGAGAGGAGGGGTAAGTGGGTGCTGTCAGAGAGCTCAGTCAGGCCGTCACTTTGACAAAGCACAGTGCTGGCTGCCATGTCACAGATGTGTAACCTCATGGCACAGCAGGCGGGCTGGAGAACTGTCCTATTCACACCAGGCCCTGAGCCATCCTCTGGATGCTGCTAAAGGCACGCCACGCCACTCTCACAACAATAATAATAATCTCCACTAATGAGACAGCTAGCGCCCACCAGACACTGCCCTATCTATCTATCTATCTATCTATCTATCTATCTATCTATCTATCTATCTATCTATCTATCTATCTATCTATCTATCTATCTATCTATCTATCTATCTATCTATCTATCTATCTATCTATCTACAGTAACTATCTATCTATCTATCTATCTATCTATCTATCTATCTATCAATTCAATTCAATTCAAGGGGCTTTATTGGCATGGGAAACATGTGTTAACATTGCCAAAGCAAGTGAGGTAGATAATATACAAAAGTGAAATAAACAATAAAAATTAACAGTAAACATTACACATACAGAAGTTTCAAAACAATAAAGACATGACAAATGTCATATTATATATATACAGTGTTGTAACAATGTACAAATGGTTAAAGCACACAAGTTAAAATAAATAAACATAAATATGGGTTGTATTTACAATGGTGTTTGTTCTTCACTGGTTGCCCTTTTCTTGTGGCAACAGGTCACAAATCTTGCTGCTGTGATGGCACACTGTGGAATTTCACCCAGTAGATATGGGAGTTTATCAAAATTGGATTTGTTTTCGAATTCTTTGTGGATCTGTGTAATCTGAGGGAAATATGTCTCTCTAATATGGTCATACATTGGGCAGGAGGTTAGGAAGTGCAGCTCAGTTTCCACCTCATTTTGTGGGCAGTGAGCACATAGCCTGTCTTCTCTTGAGAGCCATGTCTGCCTACGGCGGCCTTTCTCAATAGCAAGGCTATGCTCACTGAGTCTGTACATAGTCAAAGCTTTCCTTAAGTTTGGGTCAGTCACAGTGGTCAGGTATTCTGCCACTGTATACTCTCTGTTTAGGGCCAAATAGCATTCTAGTTTGCTCTGTTTTTTTGTTAATTCTTTCCAATGTGTCAAGTAATTATCTTTTTGTTTTCTCATGATTTGGTTGGGTCTAATTGTGCTGTTGTCCTGGGGCTCTGTGGGGTGTGTTTGTGTTTGTGAACAGAGCCCTAGGACCAGCTTGCTTAGGGGACTCTTCTCCAGGTTCATCTCTCTGTAGGTGATGGCTTTGTTATGGAAGGTTTGGGAATCGCTTCCTTTTAGGTGGTTGTAGAATTTAACGGCTCTTTTCTGGATTTTGATAATTAGTGGGTATCGGCCTAATTCTGCTCTGCATGCATTATTTGGTGTTCTACGTTGTACACGGAGGATATTTTTGCAGAATTCTGCATGCAGAGTCTCAATTTGGTGTTTGTCCCATTTTGTGAAATCTTGGTTGGTGAGCGGACCCCAGACCTCACAACCATAAAGGGCAATGGGCTCTATGACTGATTCAAGTGTTTTTAGCCAGATCCTAATTGGTATGTTGAAATTTATGTTCCTTTTGATGGCATAGAATGCCCTTCTTGCCTTGTCTCTCAGATCGTTCACAGCTCTGTGGAAGCTACCTGTGGTGCTGATGTTTAGGCCGAGGTATGTATAGTTTTTTGTGTGCTCTAGGGCAACGGTGTCTAGATGGAATTTGTGGTCCTGGCGACTGGACCTTTTTTGGAACACCATTATTTTGGTCTTACTGAGATTTACTGTCAGGGCCCAGGTCTGACAGAATCTGTGCAGAAGATCTAGGTGCTGCTGTAGGCCCTCCTTGGTTGATGACAGAAGCACCAGATCATCAGCAAACAGTAGACATTTGACTTCGGATTCTAGTAGGGTGAGACCGGGTGCTGCAGACTGTTCTAGTGCCCGCGCCAATTCGTTGATATATATGTTGAAGAGGGTGGGGCTTAAGCTGCATCCCTGTCTCACCCCACGACCCTGTGTGAAGAAATGTGTGTGTTTTTTGCCAATTTTAACCGCACACTTGTTGTTTGTGTACATGGATTTTATGATGTCGTATGTTTTACCCCCAACACCACTTTCCATCAATTTGTATAGCAGACCCTCATGCCAAATTGAGTCGAAGGCTTTTTTGAAATCAACAAAGCATGAGAAGACTTTGCCTTTGTTTTGGTTTGTTTGGTTGTCAATTAGGGTGTGTAGGGTGAATACATGGTCTGCTGTACGGTAATTTGGTAAAAAGCCAATTTGACATTTGCTCAGTACATTGTTTTCATTGAGGAAATGTACGAGTCTGCTGTTAATGATAATGCAGAGTATTTTCCCAAGGTTACTGTTGACGCATATTCCACGGTAGTTATTGGGGTCAAATTTGTCTCCACTTTTGTGGATTGGGGTGATCAGTCCTTGGTTCCAAATATTGGGGAAGATGCCAGAGCTAAGGACGATGTTAAAGAGTTTTAATATAGCCAATTGGAATTTGTTGTCTGTATATTTGATCATTTCATTAAGGATACCATCAACACCACAGGCCTTTTTGGGTTGGAGGGTTTTTATTTTGTCCTGTAACTCATTCAAGGTAATTGGAGAATCCAGTGGGTTCTGGTAGTCTTTAATGGTTGATTCTAGGATTTGTATTTGATCATGTATATGTTTTTGCTCTTTATTCTTTGTTATAGAGCCAAAAAGATTGGAGAAGTGGTTTACCCATACATCTCCATTTTGGATAGATAATTCTTCGTGTTGTTGTTTGTTTAGTGTTTTCCAATTTTCCCAGAATTGGTTAGAGTCTATGGATTCTTCAATTACATTGAGCTGATTTCTGACGTGCTGTTCCTTCTTTTTCCGTAGTGTATTTCTGTATTGTTTTAGTGATTCACCATAGTGAAGGCGTAGACTCAGGTTTTCCGGGTCTCTATGTTTTTGGTTGGACAGGTTTCTCAATTTATTTCTTAGATTTTTGCATTCTTTATCAAACCATTTGTCATTGTTGTTCATTTTCTTCGGTTTTCTATTTGAGATTTTTAGATTTGATAGGGAAGCTGAGAGGTCAAATATACTGTTAAGATTTTCTACTGCCAAGTTTACACCTTCACTATTGCAGTGGAACGTTTTACCCAGGAAGTTGTCTAAAAGGGATTGAATTTGCTGTTGCCTAATTGTTTTTTGGTAGGTTTCCAAACTGCGTTCCTTCCATCTATAGCATTTCTTAATGTTACTCAGTTCCTTTGGCTTTGATGCCTCATGATTGAGTATTGCTCTGTTCAAGTAGACTGTGATTTTGCTGTGGTCTGATAGGGGTGTCAGTGGGCTGACTGTGAACGCTCTGAGAGACTCTGGGTTGAGGTCAGTGATAAAGTAGTCTACAGTGCTACTGCCAAGAGATGAGCTATAGGTGTACCTACCATAGGAGTCCCCTCGAAGCCTACCATTGACTATGTACATACCCAGCGTGCGACAGAGCTGCAGGAGTTGTGACCCGTTTTTGTTGGTTATGTTGTCATAGTTGTGCCTAGGTGGGCATATGGGGGAGGGAATGCTGTCACCTCCAGGTAGGTGTTTGTCCCCCTGTGTGCTGAGGGTGTCAGGTTCCTGTCCAGTTCTGGCATTTAGGTCGCCACAGACTAATACATGTCCCTGGGCCTGGAAATGATTGATTTCCCCCTCCAGGATGGAGAAGCTGTCTTCATTAAAGTATGGGGATTCTAGTGGGGGGATATAGGTAGCACACAGGAGGACATTTTTCTCTGTTAAGATAATTTCCTTTTGAATTTCAAGCCAAATGTAAAATGTTCCTGTTTTGATTAATTTAATGGAGTGAGTTAGGTCTGCTCTATACCAAATTAGCATTCCCCCTGAGTCCCTTCCCTGTTTCACACCTGGTAGTTTGGTGGATGGGACTACCAGCTCTCTGTAACCTAGAGGGCAACCAGTGGGTCCGTCTCCTCTATACCATGTTTCTTGCAGGATGACAATGTCTGCATTACCGATTTCTTTGGTGAAGTCCGGGTTCCTGCTCTTTAGGCCAAAGGCAGATGACCTCAGACCTTGGATATTCCAGGATGATATAGTGAAGGCTTTTTGTTCCATAAAGTGTCCAATGTTGTTGGTCGGGGTTTGGCCTCAGGCCAGTAAGTGTGAGCAGAGCCTGCTGAGCATCTGGTACATGCCGTTGGCTTGGGCGAGTGTAAGAGTGGGGGTTGGGCCTGTTTGCCCGCTCACTACCTGGGCGTATGTGTGACTTCCATGTTGATGCCCTCTTTGCGGGGGTGGGGTGCATGGGGTGGGCAGGAGTGGCATGGGTCTGATCTGAGGGGGCCTAAATTGGGTGTGGGCATGGTTGATGTGGGGGGGGTGTGTAGGTCTAGGGGGGGGTCCTGGAGGTCTTGGAGGGTGTCTCGCTGGTCTGGGTGGGGTGTCTATTGATCTGTTGCTCCTGTGTGAAGTGTTGGGGCTTCGTTTGAGAGCGATGTCCTTTAGAGTCCGGGCAAAGGTTGTCACTGCTGCCTTGTAGAGGTGGACCTGGTCATAGAGGCTGTTCAAGTCCAGGGTGGAGTGGTGGGCCAGAAAAACATTTGGTTTTGAGGCACAGTCACGGGAAATGCTTGCGTTTACCCGCTGTATTGTAGCAGGGTGGAAGTCTTTTCGTGGTAGCAGGGTGGAGATAACCACTTGTGCGTTGGGGAAAGTAGAAGAAGCTTTTTCAATCACTCCCTTCAGTGCTGTGGCCACCCTTTCCTGCTGTGCTCTCAGGTCGTTTGTGCCTGTGTGTATTATTATGTGGCTAGGTGAGCCTAGTTTGTCCTCAGACAGAAGGTCTAGGGCGCACTGGGTGTTTGGACACCAGAGTTTAGACACACTGTGTTTGGGAAAAAGTTTTTTTTCTTCTATATATTTCCCATTTGAGTCCATAAGGAGAAAAATCTGTGTCTTGTGTTTGTCCTCAGTGGGTGTGGGGGGGTTGTCAGGAGGGCTATCGGGGTGGCTGACAGGGGGGGTGCTCAGAGGGGGTGAGAGCTGCTGGGCTTGGGGTTTTTCTTTTGTCTGTTCTGCTGTGATGTCGACTCTATGGTCAGGGTCTGGTGTGGACTGTTCTGCTGTGGTGTCGAGACTTTTTGTCGGGTGCTGAGGTGGGCTGTTCTGCTGGCGTCTCTGTGGGGATGGCCACCTCCCTAGTGGGTTGTTCTCTGTCACATGCCATCCCCCTCAACCTCTCCTCCAGCAGTCTGATCCTCTCCTCCATCCCCCTCTCCCTCTCCTCCAGCAGTCTGATCCTCTCCTCTAGTGCTTTGTTCTGCTCCTGCTTCTGCTCTTTCTCCTGTTAAAGTTGTCTCACCACTGTACAGAGTGCAGATATGTCTCTCTCCACCTCCAGCTCTCCTGGTCTGGTTAAGGGGTTGTTGTGCTGGACTGTTGTATGGGTCTGTGCTGACTGGAGTGTAATCACCTGCTGTTCCAGCTCCACCTGCCTTACCTCCAGCTGGGTAAATTTATCCTTCATTTCAATGAGGGAGGAGTGCTCTGTACTGGGAGGTTGACTGTTTGCTGAGGGTTGCTCGTCTGTGGGGTTATATGGTGAGGAGGTCTGGTCTGACCCACTTGGGGTGGGGGTATCTTTATCAAGGGAGAGCTTCTCCTGCTGGGCTAGTTCTTTGATTAGATGAAAGTCCAGCTGAAACTGTTTGGGGTTGCCCTGTACCATTACTGTTCCAGACTTATATAGATTTATATTAGCTGACTCCTCGTCCTCGTTGTCAAGAATCCTGAGTTTCCACCCCTCGTTAACCCCCCCTCTCTTGACAGAGGGGTAGTGTGCTAATATAGCACTGTGCCGTGCCATGCCAGGGGATGGTTTGTGTGGAAGATAAGGTTGCTGATGTTCCCATTTATCTATCTATCTATCTATCTATCTATCTATCTATCTATCTATCTATCTATCTATCTATCTATCTATCTATAGTATCTATAGTATCTATCTATAGTATATATCTATAGTATCTATAGTATTAAATGTAAATGTAGTATCTATCTATAGTATTTATCTATAGTATCTATCTATTGTATCTATAGTATCTATCTATAGTATCTATCAATTCAATTCAATTCAATTCAAGGGGCTTTATTGGCATGGGAAACATGTGTTAACATTGCCAAAGCAAGTGAGGTAGATAATATACAAAAGTGAAATAATAAAAATTAACAGTAAACATTACACATACAGAAGTTTCAAAACAATAAAGACATTACAAATGTCATATTATATATATACAGTGTTGTAACAATGTACAAATGGTTAAAGTACACAAGGGAAAATAAATAAGCATAAATATGGGTTGTATTTACAATGGTGTTTATTCTTCACTGGTTGCCCTTTTCTTGTGGCAACAGGTCACAAATCTTGCTGCTGTGATGGCACACTGTGGAATTTCACCCAGTAGATATGTGAGTTTATCAAAATTGGATTTGTTTTCGAATTCTTTGTGGATCTGTGTGATCTGAGGGAAATATGTCTCTCTAATATGGTCATACATTGGGCAGGAGGTTAGGAAGTGCAGTTCAGTTTCCACCTCATTTTGTGGGCAGTGAGCACATAGCCTGTCTTCTCTTGAGAGCCATGTCTGCCTACGGCGGCCTTTCTCAATAGCAAGGCTATGCTCACTGAGTCTGTACATAGTCAAAGCTTTCCTTAAGTTTGGGTCAGTCACAGTGGTCAGGTATTCTGCCACTGTGTACTCTCTGTTTAGGGCCAAATAGCATTCTAGTTTGCTCTGTTTTTTTGTTAATTCTTTCCAATGTGTCAAGTAATTATCTTTTTGTTTTCTCATGATTTGGTTGGGTCTAATTGTGCTGTTGTCCTGGGGCTCTGTGGGGTGTGTTTGTGAACAGAGCCCTAGGACCAGCTTGCTTAGGGGACTCTTCTCCAGGTTCATCTCTCTGTAGGTGATGGCTTTGTTATGGAAGGTTTGGGAATCGCTTCCTTTTAGGTGGTTGTAGAATTTAACGGCTCTTTTCTGGATTTTGATAATTAGTGGGTATCGGCCTAATTCTGCTCTGCATGCATTATTTGGTGTTCTACGTTGTACACGGAGGATATTTTTGCAGAATTCTGCATGCAGAGTCTCAATTTGGTGTTTGTCCCATTTTGTGAAGTCTTGGTTGGTGAGCGGACCCCAGACCTCACAACCATAAAGGGCGATGGGCTCTATGACTGATTCAAGTATTTTTTTGCCAGATCCTAATTGGTATGTTGAAATTTATGTTCCTTTTGATGGCATAGAATGCCCTTCTTGCCTTGTCTCTCAGATCGTTCACAGCTTTGTGGAAGTTACCTGTGGCGCTGATGTTTAGGCCGAGGTATGTATAGTTTTTTTGTGTGCTCTAGCGCAACAGTGTCTAGATGGAATTTGTGGTCCTGGCGACTGGACCTTTTTTGGAACACCATTATTTTGGTCTTACTGAGATTTACTGTCAGGGCCCAGGTCTGACAGAATCTGTGCAGAAGATCTAGGTGCTGCTGTAGGCCCTCCTTGGTTGGTAACAGAAGCACCAGATCATCAGCAAACAGTAGACATTTGACTTTGGATTCTAGTAGGGTGATGCAGACTGTTCTAGTGCCCGCGCCAATTCGTTGATATATATGTTGAAGAGGGTGGGGCTTAAGCTGCATCCCTGTCTCACCCCACGACCCTGTGTGAAGAAATGTGTTTTTTGCCAATTTTAACCGCACACTTGTTGTTTGTGTACATGGATTTTATGATGTCGTATGTTTTACCCCCAACACCACTTTCCATCAATTTGTATAGCAGACCCTCATGCCAAATTGAGTCGAAGGCTTTTTTGAAATCAACAAAGCATGAGAAGACTTTGCCTTTGTTTTGGTTTGTTTGGTTGTCAATTAGGGTGTGTAGGGTGAATACATGGTCTGTTGTACGGTAATTTGGTAAAAAGCCAATTTGACATTTGCTCAGTACATTGTTTTCATTGAGGAAATGTACGAGTCTGCTGTTAATGATAATGCAGAGTATTTTCCCAAGGTTACTGTTGACGCATATTCCACGGTAGTTATTGGGGTCAAATTTGTCTCCACTTTTGTGGATTGGGGTGATCAGTCCTTGGTTCCAAATATTGGGGAAGATGCCAGAGCTAAGGACAATGTTAAAGAGTTTTAGTATAGCCAATTGGAATTTGTTGTCTGTATATTTGATCATTTCATTAAGGATACCATCAACACCACAGGCCTTTTTGGGTTGGAGGGTTTTTATTTTGTCCTGTAACTCATTCAAGGTAATTGGAGAATCCAGTGGGTTCTGGTTGTCTTTAATAGTTGATTCTAGGATTTGTATTTGATCATGTATATGTTTTTGCTCTTTATTCTTTGTTATAGAGCCAAAAAGATTGGAGAAGTGGTTTACCCATACATCTCCATTTTGGATAGATAATTCTTCGTGTTGTTGTTTGTTTAGTGTTTTCCAGAATTGGTTAGAGTCTATGGATTCTTCAATTACATTGAACTGATTTCTGACGTGCTGTTCCTTCTTTTTCCGTAGTGTATTTCTGTATTGTTTTAGTGATTCACCATAGTGAAGGCGTAGACTCAGGTTTTCCGGGTCTCTATGTTTTTGGTTGGACAGGTTTCTCAATTTCTTTCTTAGATTTTTGCATTCTTCATCAAACCATTTGTCATTGTTGTTAATTTTCTTTGGTTTTCTATTTGAGATTTTTAGATTTGATAGGGAAGCTGAGAGGTCAAATATACTGTTAAGATTTTCTACTGTCAAGTTTACACCTTCACTATTGCAGTGGAACGTTTTACCCAGGAAATTGTCTAAAGGGGATTGAATTTGTTGTTGCCTAATTGTTTTTTGGTAGGTTTCCAAACTGCATTCCTTCCATCTATAGCATTTCTTAATGTTACTCAGTTCCTTTGGCTTTGATGCCTCATGATTGAGTATTGCTCTGTTCAAGTAGACTGTGATTTTGCTGTGGTCTGATAGGGGTGTCAGTGGGCTGACTGTGAACGCTCTGAGAGACTCTGGGTTGAGGTCAGTGATAAAGTAGTCTACAGTGCTACTGCCAAGAGATGAGCTATAGGTGTACCTACCATAGGAGTCCCCTCGAAGCCTACCATTGACTATGTACATACCTAGCGTGCGACAGAGCTGCAGGAGTTGTGACCCGTTTTTGTTGGTTATGTTGTCATAGGTGTGCCTAGGGGGGCATATGGGGGAGGGAATGCTGTCACCTGCAGGCAGGTGTTTGTCCCCCTGTGTGCTGAGGGTGTCAGGTTCTTGTCCAGTTCTGGCATTTAGGTCGCCACAGACTAATACATGTCCCTGGGCCTGGAAATGATTGATTTCCCCCTCCAGGATGGAGAAGCTGTCTTCATTAAAGTATGGGGATTCTAGTGGGGGGATATAGGTAGCACATATATAGTATCTATCTATAGTATCTATCTATCTATAGTATCTATAGTATCTATCTATCTATAATATGTATCTATAGTATCTATCTATCTATAGTATCTATCTATCTATAGTATCTATCTATCTATAATATATTTTGTATCTATAGTATCTATCTATAATATCTATCTATAATATCTATATATAGTATCTATCTATCTATCTATCTATCTATCTATCTATCTATCTATCTATCTATCTATCTATCTATCTATAATATATATATCTATCTATAATATCTATAGTATCTATCTATCTATCTATCTATCTATCTATCTATCTATCTATCTATCTATCTATCTATATATCTATCTATCTATCTATCTATCTATCTATCTATTCAATTCAATTCAATTCAAGGGGCTTTATTGGCATGGGAAACATGTGTTAACATTGCCAAAGCAAGTGAGGTAGGTAATATACAAAAGTCAAATAAACAATAAAAATGAACAGTAAACATTACACATACAGAAGTTTCAAAACAATAAAGACATTACAAATGTCATATTATATATATGCAGTGTTGTAACAATGTACAAATGGTTAAAGCACACAAGTTAAAATAAATAAACATAAATATGGGTTGTATTTACAGTGGTGTTTGTTCTTCACTGGTTGCCCTTTTCTTGTGGCAACAGGTCACAAATCTTGCTGCTGTGATGGCACACTGTGGAATTTCACCCAGTAGATATGGGAGTTTATCAAAATTGGATTTGTTTTCGAATTCTTTGTGGATCTGTGTAATCTGAGGGAAATATGTCTCTCTAATATGGTCATACATTGGGCAGGAGGTTAGGAAGTGCAGCTCAGTTTCCACCTCATTTTGTGGGCAGTGTGCACATAGCCTGTCTTCTCTTGAGAGCCATGTCTGCCTACGGCGGCCTTTCTCAATAGCAAGGCTATGCTCACTGAGTCTGTACATAGTCAAAGCTTTCCTTAAGTTTGGGTCAGTCACAGTGGTCAGGTATTCTGCCACTGTGTACTCTCTGTTTAGGGCCAAATAGCATTCTAGTTTGCTCTGTTTTTTTGTTAATTCTTTCCAATGTGTCAAGTAATTATCTTTTTGTTTTCTCATGATTTGGTTGGGTCTAATTGTGCTGTTGTCCTGGGGCTCTGTGGGGTGTGTTTGTGTTTGTGAACAGAGCCCTAGGACCAGCTTGCTTAGGGGACTCTTCTCCAGGTTCATCTCTCTGTAGGTGATGGCTTTGTTATGGAAGGTATCTATCTATCTATCTATCTATCTATCTATCTATCTATCTATCTATCTATCTATCTATCTATCTATCTATCTATCTATAGTATCTATCTATAGTATCTATCTATTGTATCTATCTATAGTATCTATAGTACCTATCTATAGTACCTATCTATAGTATCTATCTATCTATCTATCTATCTATCTATCTATCTATCTATCTATCTATCTATCTATCTATCTATCTATAGTATCTATCTATCTATCTATCTATCTATCTATCTATCTATCTATCTATCTATCTATCTATAGTATCTATCTATAGTATCTATCTATCTATAGTATCTATCTAGCTATAGTATCTATAGTATCTATCTATCTATAGTATCTATCTATAGTATCTATCTATTGTATCTATCTATAGTATCTATAGTACCTATCTATAGTATCTATCTATAGTACCTATCTATAGTATCTATCTATCTATCTATCTATCTATCTATCTATCTATCTATCTATCTATCTATCTATCTATCTATCTATCTATCTATCTATCTATCTATCTATCTATCTATCTATCTAGCACACTGTGGACATGCTGCCTGGTTGCTAGTTAACACCTTTCTATAAAGCAGATACTGTTTGCTTGTTAATCTACACAACACTCTTTCCCTCACTGAGCTAACCAAGATATCCGTAGTGAATGTATTGTATGTATGTGAATGCATTTGTGTTGGTATGTGGTGTGTGGAATACATTCCATCCACAACCGTACAAGCCACCACCATGTCTGCAATTATAGTTAATAACCAGGCATGACTCCAGCTTGGCCCGCCCCCTTGTTGTCCCCCATATGTCCCTCTGCTCTGGGAATAAACAGGAGGGACAGAGACAGAGTGTGTGGGACAGACAGGAATGTGGGCCCTAGTCACCACCAAGCAGCATGGTCAGAACTCAGCACTGACACAGACAGACACAGGCACGCGCACACACAGACACGCACACGCAGTGTCAGCAGGACTGCCCCCCCCTCCATCAGAACCGTCAGCACTGTCCCTTAAGGCCTCAGTGCCAAACGTTCCCTATACCCTACTGTCACATTTGTTACATGTGTTATATATTGAACAGCTGGCATTCTGACTTCTGGACCCCAGCAGAGTAATGTGTTATGAATAATGACAGTTGTTCGGAAGGATGGACTTTGTCTCTGTCTTTCTCTGCTCTCGTCTCTGTGACTGTGGGTTTGACAATGCAGGTAACAGGATCAGGCCAAAGACATCAGCCAGAGTGAAAAGCTCTGCGTGTTAGCCGCCCCGGGCCGGCAACATCTGTCAGGGAGTCTTATTTACCCCCCCTCCTTCCTTCCTTCCTTCCCTCCCTCCCTCCCTCCCTCTGCTCCACGCCGCGCCACTCAGGGTAAACACTCGTGTGCCAGTTTTAATGAATCGCAAACGATGGCCATATGGACCAGCAGATCAGCCCAGCGCCAGGCAGGCTGCAGGAGACTGGGTTGGAAATCGGCAGGGTCCTACTCTCTTTATCTACCGAGCTTCAATCAGCTCTACACTCACACAGTAATGGAGGAATCACACACGGCTCAGGCACAGACACCAGGTCGCTTTCTACACTGGCCAGCCATCCGGAGAATATTCTTTGTTTGTTTGGGTGGGTTTTGTTCTCGAAAGCCCTTACTTTCATCGCCATATGCAAGCTAATATCAGAAGTGAAAGCTGCTCACAGGGATATACTGGAAAATAACCTGGGGATTCCTAGGCAGCCTTCTGGGAACAGGGAGGGAGTGTCTACGTTGTGTTTTGATGTGCTTACCTTGAGGAACGGAATGACAAAGGGACGCAGCGGGAAGTTGGTAGCCTCCTGGAGTTTGGAGTGGAACTCTTCTATGGTCAGGGTGGAATTCTGTCAAAAACCAGAAGAAGGGAGAGATTGGAACACTTGGAGAAGAAGCTTCACAGTATAACTAGGAGACAGACAAAGCTGGACATGGAGAGACAGAAAGAGATATTGGACACAACTAAGTAAGTACTGTGAAGAAAAGTAGGAGAAGTAGGAGAATGAGTGGGAGAGATAGACAGACAAGGGGAGAGGGACAGAGAATAGGCGAAGAGGCGAGCAGGACTTACCACCAGACCCAGCACCAGACTGCGGACCCGCTCTCCGATCTCGGGCGAGATGTCGTTGCCGAACTGCTGCAGCGTGGTGAGGAAACGCTTGAGCTTGCAGAGCTGGCGGGCGCCGCAGGCCGGCGGCAGCTGCTGATTGGACAGGGAGGCGGTGGACGACATGGCGGGGCCGTTGCTGAAGCCGTTGGGTGTAGAGGGCGCCCCGTTGAGCGACGTGGGCGAGTGACTTGAGTGACTGCTCCCGTTCAGCACTGCAGGGAGAGAGAGGGAGAGAGGCCCTCCGTCAGTACCAGTCTGTTGTCCTCCTCCATCCTCCTGTCCCTCTACCTCCTCCCCCCGGGCGCCATGCGGTGTGAGGGCGCTGGAGGACAGGGTCGAGGAGGGTGGTGAAGGCACATGCATCCTTAAGGTTGAGGGGGAGCGCTCCAGGGAACATACTAAGGCTGGGGCCAGGGCACACACTAAGGCTGTGGCCAGGGAACACACTAAGGCTGGGGACAGGGCACATACTAAGGCTGGGGCCAGGGCACACACTAAGGCTGGGGCCAGGGCACACACTAAGGCTGGGGCCAGGGAACACACTAAGGCTGAGGCCAGGGCACACACTAATGCTGGGGCCAGGGCACATACTAAGGCTGGGGCCAGGGAACACACTAAGGCTGGGGCCAGGGAACACACTAAGGCTGGGGACAGGGCACATACTAAGGCTGGGGCCAGGGCACATACTAAGGCTGGGGACAGGGCACATACTAAGGCTGGGGCCAGGGCACATACTAAGGCTGGGGCCAGGGCACATACTAAGGCTGGGGCCAGGGCACATACTAAGGCTGGGGACAGGGCACATACTAAGGCTGGGGCCAGGGCACATACTAAGGCTGGGGCCAGGGCACATACTAAGGCTGGGGCCAGGGCACATACTAAGGCTGGGGCCAGGGCACATACTAAGGCTGGGGCCAGGGCACATACTAAGGCTGGGGCCAGGGCACATACTAAGGCTGGGGCCAGGGCACATACTAAGGCTGGGGCCAGGGCACATACTAAGGCTGGGGCCAGGGCACATACTAAGGCTGGGGCCAGGGCACACACTAAGGCTGGGTAAAGACACTTGGGTGCTAACATGTACTCTGCTGCTCCTGCTTCGCCACGGCTCATACCAGTTTGAGTGAAGGCTCTGTGTGCAGTAACTTCAGCTGCCTCTCACAAGTGGGACCGTTTGACCCTCCCCCCTCTCTCCCAGTGCCCCTCCTCCCCTTCGCCAGTCTGTTTCTAACTTTCACTCACCCACTCACTCAGTAGGACACAACTATAAGAGGAACGTGTTAAAGAGGTGCCAAAAATAGGCCTGTGGCCTGTGTTAGTTTATTCCAATAGCAGGTGTGTTGCTAAATCAGTCCTTGCACATGTCCACCAGCTGAAAGTAGATTTGCAGCTTTCAGGTTCAGTGCACCCCCACCCCGCCTCCCCACCCTGCCTGGCTGTCACACTCCTGCTCCACACCCCTCCACTACTCCCTCGGTTCCACGCTCCACCTTTCCCCTGCTTCATCTACTGAATGGTACATTACCCAATATTGGTGGGATATTCTTACACTCTATCCCTTGTCTTCAGTGACTGTCACAACAAGAAGTATGTCTCAATCAGAATGAAATAATATTCAATTCACTCATTTGGATCTCATCATATAGTATACTATTCTGTTTCCTCTGATATTTCTGATATGGGTTGTTTTGGAGTGTTTATACACGGTGTATACTGCATATAATTCTGATGTTTTTATGTTTAGTTTATTCTTGGTCTTGGGTGTATGTGGCTGAATTATTGAGATATTAAAGGATGTATGCATGTGTGAGTGAGTTTAATATGATATGATTTAAGCTTGTTGGGCGGTATACCATATATACCGTATACCAGGGTATTTTGAAATGTTGAAACTATTTATTTGAGGCTTTTCAATACATTTGAATATTTGTAGCTACTTTTTAAGTAAATACCTTTAGTTAACTTGTGCAATACGTTAAGCGATAAAGCAGATCGCATTCTTCATTTCACCTGTCACATTATTTTACATTATAAGGCTAACCGTAGTTCCCCAGAACAGTGGAGCCAGTCACATGTTTGTTTGAAATAGCACAACGGGAGAAAGCGGAGCAGGTGAGTCCAGTGGTCGGGTTTTATATTGAAAGCCAACAGTGTTATTTTGCTTCAATAGAGTAATCAGGGATGTGCAACTATAGTGGTCCTTCACAGAAAATACTTAAGTATAACACATTTTTGGAGAAAATAGCTTTATTTTCATCAGATGACAACAGAAGTGCAATGCTATTTGGCTGGCAGCTAGCTACGCAAGTAAATGAGCTTCCAATGTAAAAATACGTAATTTTTTGCAAAAACTGTACTTGGCCATCATATTTCTAATGTTTATCATAGAAAGAATGTAGCCAGCTACATTTCCTAATGTTTTGTTGAAAGTTAATCTGGCATTTTACCAGAGAAAAGTAAGCTGCCTACACCGTGAAAAGCACCGGAGAAAAGTAGCTAGAAATCAGTCAGAGTGCTGAATGCCCATGGTGAATTCTCATCTGAGTGGAGAAATACAACTGAAGCACGAAATTAGTCTGTGTTTAAAAAAATGCAGCAAGATATTTCTTTAGCGTTTTATCTTTCTTTCCTGCGTGAAAAACGCAGAATTCTGCATTTACACGACCCCTTAAGTTTAACTTGTGAGTTAATGTAAGTAAGTGGCTAAACTAATAAGGTGACGGGGAATCATACTGTGTTAGCTTTCTGCCATGTTTGAGAAGTCAAAACTCTTTGGATGAGTTATCTGTACAGCTTCCACGATCTTGATTTCCAGTACTGTTCTTCCTTAAGACAAGCATGCGTCGGAACTTTGTTCATTTGGACAATGTCTCTCGTCCACATTCGCTTGTAAATGTCCAAACTCACCAAAAATGACATTTGGTAGTGCCTACCTATATATGTATACATTTCTTAGCAGGATTGCCTGTCTCTGCAATTAGTTTATTATCATTTTGCGCTCATTAGCATATTTAGCTAGCAGCCTCAATCGAAATTCAATAATACTTGTGCAATTTTTTTTTGCATTCTGGTAATAGATGCCCAATGGATTTTTGGGGCATTTTTTTGGCGCCACCTTGTGTACTAAGCCAGGAATACCGTATATCCCGGTATGAGAGAAGGACGGTATGACTGTATATCCCAGTATGAGCGAAGGACGGTATGACCGTATATCCTGGTATGAGAGAAGGGCAGATATGAGAGAAGGACGGTATGACCGTATATCCCGGTATGAGCGAAGGACGGTATGACCGTATATCCCGGTATGAGAGAAGGGCAGATATGAGAGAAGGACGGTATGACCGTATATCCCGGTATGAGCGAAGGACGGTATGACCGTATATCCCGGTATGAGCGAAGGACGGTATGACCGTATATCCCGGTATGAGAGAAGGGCAGATATGAGAGAAGGACGGTATGACCGTATATCCTGGTATGAGAGAAGAGCGGATATGAGAGAAGGACGGTATGACCGTATATCCCGGTATGAGCGAAGGACGGTATGACCGTATACAGTGATCCCTCGCCACTTCGCGGTTCACTTATCGCGGATTCGCTATTTCGCGGATTTTCATAATGCATTTTTTTTTTTTTTTTGGTGCATTGTGCTCTGCATTCTGATTCGCTAAAAACTCACTCCCGCTTCTTGTATCAAAACATGCTACGAATTGTGCTATCATTTTGTCGTCTCGTGCAGTTATGTGTACGTACATAAAACAGCTTGGCAAATTTACATTAAGTTGGCCAGGAAGGAAGGAAGGACTAACGCTTGGTCGCTTAGCAACCATGGTGCGAATGGCCACTGAACTTAAGCGAGTAGCTGAGGAATGGGACCCTTTGATGAGCCGTTCATTACAGTTCTCCAACGTAATCGATGGTGGCATGTCGGTGTACAAGGATCTTTTTGCAAAGAAGAAAAAAGAGCGACAACAGCTGCCTATCACTATGTTCTTCTCCCGAACAAACACACCTGCACCGCGGGCTTCAGAAGAAGAGAACACTGCAGAGCGCAGTCAGGATGCAGCGGCCCAGTCTGAAGAGCAGTGAAACGGCCTACACGTGAGTCACTGTATTTGTATACATGTAATAGTTGCTAATTGTAAAAAAAAAAAAAGTTTTCTATTTCGCGGATTTCACTTATCGCGGGTCATTTTCGGAACGTAACCCCCGCGATAAACGAGGGATTACTGTATCCCGGTATGAGCGAAGGACGGTATGAACGTATATCCCGGTATGAGAGAAGGGCGGATATGAGAGAAGGATGCTATGACGATCTGAGTACCACCCATCCCTAATATGTTTGAAAACATTTCAATCTGAAGGGCGTTTCACTTCTGCCCCAGTTTGTTGGAGTGCATATGGCAGTACGCCAACAGTGTGTGTTAGATGGTGTTTGAATATATGTTCCAGTACACAGTTCCTCTCATTTCTACCCTCGAATCTAATCTGTCCATTGGAGCCTGGTCGGTCGGCACACATGTGGGCTAACCATGTGACCTGCCACTTGTGTTCTGGTTTTAGAGGGGAGAGCGAGCTACACTGTTTCACAACAGGTGAAACAACACGGCCTGTCATTGTTATATAGGGAAGAAAGTGGGCTGTAGCCCAGTGAGCCCAGCAATGCCCCCTGTATCACTACAGCCGGTAAACAAGCCCCCCCCACACACACAGACACACAAACACTGAGACAATGCCACAGCCATTCTCACACATACTCCAAGACACTTGTTCCAAACGGGAATTCTACCTGTACACACAAGTGACTGAAGTCTTGGTCATTTTGAAGCTATCATCAGAAACCCACAGCCAGGCCTATGGAGCCCAGCAGCTGCCTGTAGCAGCCTGTTTCTCCTGCAGCCCAGGCAGGTTCCCTTCCTAACAGCCTAACAGCCTAACAGACGCAGAGGTAGAGCCGTGCCAATGACAGAGAAGAGCTGATGCAGCACTCCTACCAGCTCACTATTCTGTTCACATCCTGCCCGGCCCGATGCTGCACAAAACACCTTCAAGATAGATACATAGTACCACCTCAGGGAATTTACAAGGTTCTTTATAAAGTTAGAAAGAGGATTCAGGCATTCAAGGGAAAACACAGACAGGGTAGCAATACAGAATAGTAGTTTATGCTAGGTAAAATATGACAGAAGTATTTTTGAAATTGATGCATACATATATGCATGCATACATATTTTAGAGTGTCTATTTGGGTGCAAAGTGCAAACAGAGAAATAATGAATAAAAAAAATGCCTTACTTGACCTACTGGTGGTGGGTGTGAATGAAGCGTTGCGATTGGGTGCCTGGCTGACGGCCGGGGGTGGAGGTGGCATTGTGGGCGGAGTCAACCTGGGCTGGGTTTTGACATCAGCAGGTGAATCGGGCATCGTTCCAACCTTCTGTTCTGTGCTACCTGCAGGAGAGAGAGAGAGAGAGAGAGAGAGAGAGAGAGAGAGAGAGAGAGAGAGAGAGAGAGAGAGAGAGAGAGAGAGAGAGAGAGAGAGAGAGAGAGAGAGAGAGAGAGAGAGAGAGAGAGAGCACGTCAGAAATCAGCTCAATGTAATTGAAGACTCCATAGACTCTAACCAATTCTGGGAAAATTGGAAAACACTAAACAAACAACAACACGAAGAATTATCTATCCAAAATGGAGATGTATGGGTAAACCACTTCTCCAATCTTTTTGGCTCTATAACAAAGAATAAAGAACAAAAACATATACATGATCAAATACAAATCCTAGAATCAACTATTAAAGACTACCAGAACCCATTGGATTCTCCAATTACCTTGAATGAGTTACAGGACAAAATAAAAACCCTCAAACCCAAAAAGGCCTGTGGTGTTGATGGTATCCTTAATGAAATGATCAAATATACAGACAACAAATTCCAATTGGCTATACTAAAACTCTTTAACATCGTCCTTAGCTCTGGCATCTTCCCCAATATTTGGAACCAAGGACTGATCACCCCAATCCACAAAAGTGGAGACAAATTTGACCCCAATAACTACCGTGGAATATGCGTCAACAGTAACCTTGGGAAAATACTCTGCATTATCATTAACAGCAGACTTGTACATTTCCTCAATGAAAACAATGTACTGAGCAAATGTCAAATTGGCTTTTTACCAAATTACCGTACAACAGACCATGTATTCACCCTACACACCCTAATTGACAACCAAACAAACAAAAACAAAGGCAAAGTCTTCTCATGCTTTGTTGATTTCAAAAAAGCCTTCGACTCAATTTGGCATGAGGGTCTGCTATACAAATTGATGGAAAGTGGTGTTGGGGGTAAAACATACGACATTATAAAATCCATGTACACAAACAACAAGTGTGCGGTTAAAATTGGCAAAAAACACACACATTTCTTCACACAGGGTCGTGGGGTGAGACAGGGATGCAGCTTAAGCCCCACCCTCTTCAACATATATATCAACGAATTGGCGCGGGCACTAGAACAGTCTGCAGCACCCGGTCTCACCCTACTAGAATCCGAAGTCAAATGTCTACTGTTTGCTGATGATCTGGTGCTTCTGTCACCAACCAAGGAGGGCCTACAGCAGCACCTAGATCTTCTGCACAGATTCTGTCAGACCTGGTCCCTGACAGTAAATCTCAGTAAGACCAAAATAATGGTGTTCCAAAAAAGGTCCAGTCACCAGGACCACAAATTCCATCTAGACACCGTTGCCCTAGAGCACACAAAAAACTATACATACCTCGGCCTAAACATCAGCACCACAGGTAACTTCCACAAAGCTGTGAACGATCTGAGAGACAAGGCAAGAAGGGCCTTCTATGCCATCAAAAGGAACATAAATTTCAACATACCAATTAGGATCTGGCTAAAAATACTTGAATCAGTCATAGAGCCCATTGCCCTTTATGGTTGTGAGGTCTGGGGTCCGCTCACCAACCAAGATTTCACAAAATGGGACAAACACCAAATTGAGACTCTGCATGCAGAATTCTGCAAAAATATCCTCCGTGTACAACGTAGAACACCAAATAATGCATGCAGAGCAGAATTAGGCCGATACCCACTAATTATCAAAATCCAGAAAAGAGCCGTTAAATTCTACAACCACCTAAAAGGAAGCGATTCCCAAACCTTCCATAACAAAGCCATCACCTACAGAGAGATGAACCTGGAGAAGAGTCCCCTAAGCAAGCTGGTCCTAGGGCTCTGTTCACAAACACAAACACACCCCACAGAGCCCCAGGACAACAGCACAATTAGACCCAACCAAATCATGAGAAAACAAAAAGATAATTACTTGACACATTGGAAAGAATTAACAAAAAAACAGAGCAAACTAGAATGCTATTTGGCCCTAAACAGAGAGTACACAGTGGCAGAATACCTGACCACTGTGACTGACCCAAACTTAAGGAAAGCTTTGACTATGTACAGACTCAGTGAGCATAGCCTTGCTATTGAGAAAGGCCGCCGTAGGCAGACATGGCTCTCAAGAGAAGACAGGCTATGTGCACACTGCCCACAAAATGAGGTGGAAACTGAGCTGCACTTCCTAACCTCCTGCCCAATGTATGACCATATTAGAGAGACATATTTCCCTCAGATTACACAGATCCACAAAGAATTCGAAAACAAATCCAATTTTGATAAACTCCCATATCTACTGGGTGAAATTCCACAGTGTGCCATCACAGCAGCAAGATTTGTGACCTGTTGCCACAAGAAAAGGGCAACCAGTGAAGAACAAACACCACTGTAAATACAACCCATATTTATGTTTATTTATTTTAACTTGTGTGCTTTAACCATTTGTACATTGTTACAACACTGCATATATATAATATGACATTTGTAATGTCTTTATTGTTTTGAAACTTCTGTATGTGTAATGTTTACTGTTCATTTTTATTGTTTATTTGACTTTTGTATATTACCTACCTCACTTGCTTTGGCAATGTTAACACATGTTTCCCATGCCAATAAAGCCCCTTGAATTGAATTGAATTGAATTGAATTGAATTGAGAGAGAGAGAGAGAGAGAGAGAGAGAGAGAGAGAGAGAGAGAGAGAGAGAGAGAGAGAGAGAGAGAGAGAGAGAGAGAGAGAGAGAGAGAGAGAGAGAGAGAGAGAGAGAGAGAGAGAGAGAGAGAGAGAGAGAGAGAGAGAGAGAGAAACAAGAAGACACATCAGACACCAACAGTATATCTGCCCCCAGACGCAGACATCCAGGTACAGAACGCACACAATCAAAATCAGACCCAAACAAGCAATTTAATTCTCCGAAAAAATTCTTAATAGCGAGTTGTATTTATTGATCAATGTTGCTTCCATTATCTGACACCCACTCATGACCCACTGATTTGTTATGAGAGAGAATGTATTGATGGCCTGGCTGTGAGGTCTTGTTTTTCCTGCAGAGACTCTGGCTGCGGTCCAAACACTTAAAAGACACATCCTATCTCCTCAGCCCTCAAATTAGTGGACACTTCTGATGACGTATCATGACGTCTGGCGAGTATACACTTGCAGGGCAAGGGGCGAGGGAGGAAGGAATGATTTTTAAATGGACCACCCTTGGCCAGAAATTTGTCACTCGTTCATCCCGCGATGATTGTGCTTTCAGCCACCGGTGGCTTGTGGCTGCTTTATATGCACTACATTCAATTATGAGTGCATGTCTACTTATACTAAATACATCATTATTAATATACACCTACTGTATGATAGCTAGCCAATTAATTATCTAACTAACGTTAGCCTGCCTAGCTGGAACTTCTGAAGAAGGAAAATCTATTATTCTACAATTTCCAAAAGATACCCAAACAAAAACATATTTACTTTTTACGTAGTAGCAACATTTCTAACCTATTTGCATTTGTTTTTACTTACACTTGTATGTTGACTTCTCCGTTGATGTTGTTTTTAAGTTTTCACTGACTTTTCTTAGCGGATGTACAACCGTTGCAAATTGAATTGTGGGGAGTTTCAGGCCCCGGATAATTTGTACACTCACAAAGCCGACTGAAAACGAGGGTTTACGTTGCAAACTTCCCTTGCTTGGCTAATAATTTGGACCACCCTCCAAGATGGCGACGGGGATTCCCCCAAGGGCATAAGGCGAAGGTAAGTGGACGAGGGTGTGTCTTTTAAGTGTTTGGACCGTAGCCTCTGTGAACGATGTCGTACTACAGTAGAGAGACAGAGATAGAGAGATGGGGGCTTGGAACGACACGCAAAATATTACAGCTCTTGGATAAAGTAACACCTGCTGGTCCACTCAGCTGCTGCTGACGGGACCCCCCGCCACTCTCCCTCCCCACCCCTCCGCTCCAGTCCCACTGACACTCCCCGCCTGTCCCCTCTCGTCCTCCATATGGACAGGCGCTTGACAGTCAGTGACAAGTGCAGCTGGATCTGCCGCTGTCCATCACAGAGACACTTCTACGAGGCTGCAACGAGGCCCCCAGCAGGGACCAAACAAGGCAAGGTAGGGCTGCTCCGGTTGGGGACAGGTGGGACGGGACGGCCTGGAGCGGTCAGGTGGCATCGCCTTTTCCAGGAGATAGGACAAGGGCTGCTATTCCCCTGCCGTGCCCTGCCGCCTCCCACATACACAGGGACACACGAGCTTGTCACTGCCCAGTCTCCACACTGGCTTGTCACTGCCCAGTCCCCACACTGGCTTGTCACTGCCCAGTCCCCACACTGGCTTGTCACTGCCCAGTCCCCACACTGGCTTGTCACTGCCCAGTCCCCACACGAGCTTGTCACTGCCCAGTCCCCAGAATGGCTTGTCACTGCCCAGTCCCCACACTGGCTTGTCACTGCCCAGTCCCCACACTGGCTTGTCACTGTCCAGTCCCCACACTGGCTTGTCACTATCCAGTCTCCACACTGGCTTGTCACTGCCCAGTCTCCACACTGGCTTGTCACTGTCCAGTCTCCACACTGGCTTGCCACTGCCCAGTCTCCACACTGGCTTGTCACTGCCCAGTCCCCACACTGGCTTGTCACTGTCCAGTCTCCACACTGGCTTGCCACTGTCCAGTCTCCACACTGGCTTGCCACTGCCCAGTCTCCACACTGGCTTGTCACTGTCCAGTCCCCACACTGGCTTGTCAC
Organism: Salvelinus alpinus; assembly: GCF_045679555.1. Taxonomy (NCBI): domain Eukaryota; kingdom Metazoa; phylum Chordata; class Actinopteri; order Salmoniformes; family Salmonidae; genus Salvelinus; species Salvelinus alpinus. The sequence continues at coordinate 32,827,781 of NC_092090.1, forward strand.
TGCCCAGTCCCCACACTGGCTTGTCACTGTCCAGTCCCCACACTGGCTTGTCACTGCCCAGTCCTCACACTGGCTTGTCACTGCCCAGTCCCCACACTGGCTTGTCACTGCCCAGTCCCCACACTGGCTTGTCACTGCCCAGTCCCCACACTGGCTTGTCACTACCCAGTCCCCACACTGGCTTGTCACTGCCCAGTCCCCACACTGGCTTGTCACTGCCCAGTCCTCACACTGGCACTCTTTCTGCCTCCTACTATGACCACAACAACTCTTGTAGTTTCTTAAGCAAAGCTGCAGAGAGAAGACTGTAAATGTCAGTTATCTTTTTGATGTATTAAAGGGTCTATTGATTGCAATCTCAAATACATCGTTTACACATAATCACATACTTTTTCATTCAAAATAATGTTTGTTCTTTGAAATAATATGGATAAAATGTAATAATCTTTCTAATATATTTTGCAGGGGTCATGCATACACATTATCCAGTGAGCGTGATCAGCCCTGACTCAGTGTCGGAGTATTCAGTATTAAATGCTCCATGGTAAACACTGAGTGTAACAGGGGAAGCAGCAGCCGTCAGAGGGGTGTGGGTTGAATGAGATCCTTCTGCTACAAAAACATGAGCTGCCGAGTGTGATGGCTTTCACAGCCACGGAGAAGATAGCTTTACAGTGTGTGAGACCGTGTGTGTGCACGTATTCGAGTGTGTGTGTGTACCCACTGCGCTTATATACGTGTATATACCCTGCAAGCCCTGGACCCAGTATCTGCATTAGACCAGTACAGAGGCATGTTCTGAGGAGGAAGGTTTAAGCCAGGCGTTCTCTATCACCTGTCTCGGGGGTCACTCCACTGTTAACTCCACTCGGACAGCAGGATCATGTCGGCCACGCAGGGAGCAGCTCGACTCATAGACCTACAGGCACCCCACTAGCATGTAGCTCTAGTACTCCTGGCCATGTTTGGAACAGACCCCCACCCCAACCCACCCCACCCGCTAAGCTGCAGCCGCTGTCGCCCGCCACTATCAAGTGCAAAAATAACCAAACACATCGGGTCACTGCCAAACGAGCAACAGGAGGATAATTAGGTCTTGACCTCCAGGGAGAGCAGCTGCAGGATGGTAGGAGGGGGGATGCAGGAGGGTGCCGCGGTCCTCAGAGTTAAAGTGTTTCTGGGGTGGCAGGGAGAAGTCACCTCCGCAGCCAGGACGGACATCCAGGACGGACAGCCAGGACGGACATCCAGGACGGACAGCCAGGACGGACATCCAGGACGGACAGCCAGGACGGACATCCAGGACGGACATCCAGGATGGACAGACAGGACGGACATCCAGGACGGACAGCCAGGACGGACAGCCAGGACGGACAGCCAGAACGGACAGCCAGGACGGACAGCCAGGACGGACAGCCAGAACGGACAGCCAGGACGGACATCCAGGGCGGACAGACACATCTCCTTACTGCTCCTCTTTCTCAGACTACTAAACTCAGATCTTCTGCTGCTGGCTACAGGCCCTCCCTCCCTCCACCCACCAGACTGGCTGAACTTTATGTTTCACACCACAGACTCACAACTCACAACTCTACCAGTGCTTGTGTTACAAACGACGCAACCAAACCCTGGGCCACTAAACAACACAGCAGACACTCGTATTCACCTTTGGTCTCAAACTGAAATGCCAAATCACAGACATTCAGTTTAATTAGGTCATTCCTGTTTGCTTTTTGAAGACTATTTTTGCAGTAACCATTGCATATGTAATCCCAAAAGACAGTAGTTAACCAATGTGCTATATGTAAACTAAGTGAATGATTCTGAGTGACATAAATAAATATATCATAATATTGTGTTTAATTTGGGCTCTTTGGCATAAACAAAGTGCTCTACTTTTGGCCCTAGTAGTATGCTGATATGACAAAACCATGCAGGGCACACTGTGTGTTCCAGAGCAAAGGTTTACGAATGGAAACCTTCCACAGTATTCCTTCCACAGTATTCCTTCCACAGTTGGCATTCTCTTAAACTCTTCTCTGGCCTATTTCCATATTCGCATGTAGGCTCTGATTTTCAAGAGTGTTATTCTAGATTCGAGAAGCTCCAATGGCCGTTGACAATGTGACCGTGGTCCTCGCAAACACAAGGGGCGCTCACCAGGCCACCGCTCCGGTCCCCTAAACACAACAAGGTGTGAGAGTTGGAGCCCTGCTGAGCTGGTGGCTTCTGCCTGTGGGGCTGCAATGTCCCCGCTCCCAGACAGGGACAAATGTAGACAGGTACCCTGCCTGGCCCTGTGCTGCAGGGTTGGGCTGCCCTCCCCTCCCGTCTGTCTGTCTGTCTGTCTGTCTGTCTGTCTGTCTGTCTGTCTGTCTGTCTGTCTGTCTGTCTGTCTGTCTGTCTGTCTGTCTGTCTGTCTGTCAGTGAGAGGAGGAGGCAGGCAGCGCTCGTCCATCTGTCACCACACTCAACAAACAGTATTCCTGTTCAGGAGCTATTGTAGCTCTACTGACTGACTTCAACGACAACAAAACAACTCAAGAGGACCGCACACAAAACTGTCTGAGGCCTGGGTTCTTGTCACTTCTTTCCTTTAAAAAAATGCTTGTCGGTTTATACTGCTTGACGATCACTGATTGGTCATTTCACTTGAATCCCATAATGTACACGCACTCTATTTCCATGACGACTGAACAATCTTGACTCACCCGCTGTCTGTGATTTGATTGAAACAGTGGACCTCTTTTGACAGAAAGCATGCCTTGATCAGGGTTCTTAATTTAATCCTTAAGGAGAGTTCCTCCACATGGCAAATGCTACTATGGCTCCCGAAGGCTTCTGGGAGTGACCACGGCCTGGCTGGGAGGGCCGAGACTTCTGGGGCGAGAGAGGGAGGAGTCCTGCCCTCCTGGCCTGTCTGCAACTACCGTGAGATTACTCACAGCTGTTTAATCTGACCAGCTAAAGGACGCACATACACACACACACGCACGCACACTCTGGATTTCACTTTTAATACATTAGAAAGTCTGCTCTGTCTGAACCCCCCCCACCCCCATCTGTGGCCCTCTGTGCTCCCATTGTGCTGAAGGACAGGAAGACTCGCGCCAGGGGAGAAACAGAGAGGGAAAGACAGAGTGAGATGGAGATACTAGTAAAGAGAGAGAAACAGAGTTGAGGGTCCACACCTCAACAGACTTCCTGGGTAGAGCTGTCAATCCCCCTGCATGTCCACCTGACCACAGCGTGTGTCCCGTTGCCTTCGCTGGTGTTTTCCTCTGTCTAATTAAAGAACCATGGCATCGGAACACCACAGTGGATCCTGTTCAGGGGAGTGGTACAGGACGTTCTGGTCCGTCCTCTTCTTCCTTCCACGCAGCCCTTTTATCTCCCACTCAAAGTGGATCTACACAGTAATCAATACAGAAAATAGATTTGACCCAGGATACAATGCTGCTTCATAGACTCCCTGAGGATTTGGGAGCCCGGCACCGTCTCTGGCTTTAGCTGCAGCCCACAGTGTGCAGTCAAAAGCTTCTGATAATTATACTGTTGTCAGTCTCTCCTGTACACAGCTGTATGTTTCACGTAATCACGCCTAAAAATGGCTTTCAGGGAAGGAACGGTCAGTCAGCATTCGGGGTTCTAAAAATGGTTTCAGTTCAGTCCTCTCCTAGTGTGCTGCAAACAAGATGAAAAACGATTCAGTGCGAGATCACACTCCAGTTTGTCATTCTGGAGCTATTTCTGGGTCTCTTTATAGATTTCAGGACATGTGCTTTCACTAAAACCACCAAACACACGAGAAACCATCACGTAATGACAGGCCATTAAGAGCCTGGTTGGATGCTGGTAGTGTCTGTCTCTGTATTCACATGGCCTGTCCTTCACCGTGACCATCAGAACAGAGCTACTGTGACTGTGCCTTCGACGCGGACAGACTCCGAGATGGTCTCCAGAGATCTTCTCTTGCTCCTAATACCCCCGAAATCTCTCCCTGTCTCTAGCGCGTTCCCTCTCTCCCTCTCGCTCTCTCCCTTTCTCTGTAATTCCCCCAGTCTCCAGGAATGCTGTTGTTTTTAATTTCTCCCAGCTGCTCTGGCTCGGTGCCCGCCCGCCTGCCTTCCCACATCTGCTCCCCATCAGGCCGCTGAGTAGTCCACACAAACACAGGCCTCACATCAAAACATGGGGATTAGAGCCCTGCGCCTCGGCCCCAGGACCCCGCACCCAGGGACCCCCGCACCCCTCTCCCTAGCCCCCCTCCAGACTCCCTATCCCATCGCCCCTCTCCTGACCCAGGGATTGACAGAGACCCTGGGCCTGCATAGCCCCCTTAGCATGGGAGTGGGTGGAGGCACCATAAAGAATAGACTAGGTCTGACGGGAGGGAGATGTTGGAGCAGAGGGATAGTGGGTTAGATAGTGATCAGACATGCTGGATGGAGGAGCCTGGCTGTGATGATGATGTAAATGTCCTCCTGGCTGGGAGAACTCAGTCAACTTGTCTGAATGGCAGACAGCCCAGCCACCAATCTGCCTCTCTCTCTCTCTCTCTCTCTCTCTCTCTCTCTCTCTCTCTCTCTCTCTCTCTCTCTCTCTCTCTCTCTCTCTCTCTCTCTCTCTCTCTCTCTCTCTCTCTCTCTCTCTCTCTCTCTCTGTGTCTCTCTCTCTCTGTCTGCCTCTCTCTGTGTCTGTCTCTCTCTCTGTGTCTGTCTCTCTCTGTCTGTCTCTCTCTCTCTCTGTCTCACTCTCTGTGTGTGTGTGTGTGTGTGTGTGTGTTAGAAACCAGACTTGGGATCATCTTGAGCTGATTTAGAGTTCAGAGGCTTTAGGTTCACTAATGACATGGTGGGAGAGAGAACACCACCAGCCCCATCCACAGAAATGTACAAGCACGGAACAAGCAGAAACAAATACAAACGTTACCCTGTTACTTGAGAATCACTGCGATGCTACACAGACTGGGCTGAACAAATATGTTTAGTAAAAACAAACATTCAGTGGGGAATAAATGTCTGTTTAAAAATCGAGAACTGAAAGGCCCAGGGAGAAAATGCATGTGTGTGAACGTGTGTGTGTGTGAACGTGTGTGTGTGTGAACCTGTGTGTGTGTGAACGTGTGTGTGTGAACCTGTGTGTGTGTGAACGTGTGTGTGTGAACGTGTGTGTGTGTGTGTGTGTGTGTGTGTGTGTGTGTGTGTGTGTGTGTGTGTGTGTGTGTGTGTTTGTGTGGAATGAAAGATAGACAACATAGGAAAAGTTAGACTGAGCGACGGCAGGAGCCTCACAGCGCATACAGTAATAACTCACAGAATATATGTTAAAACCATTTAGGGTGTGGCGGCAGTGCAGCGGTGACCCATGTGGTGTGTAATGGCTGAGACCCCAGCTGTGTGGAGGAGGAGGAGGAGGAGGTCCTCAGACACTCCATTCATCCATCTGAGGAGGAGGAGAGCAGAGAGGGATGAGGCCAGACACACTGGTTCCTGGGCTGACCTAGTTACCACTGAGTTACTGGGCAGAGGACACGAGCTGACCAGGCCAGACCCGGACAGGGTCAGTGTAAAACGGTCTAATACACAGGAGAGATCCGCTCTCTCCTCGTCTGCACCAGTCAGAGACAGCGGATACAGTACTCAGATGTCTGAGACATGAGGCATGGCCAGGTAGAACAACATGGAAAACAAGGAACCAATACTGCTACTCCCTACTCTCTACTTCTCTGTTTATGTTTAAATAGGACTCCTAGTCTCTGAATTGTTCAGTGCACCAGTGTGTATTCCCTTACGTCTTTGTGCTTATTCATTTACTGACTACATTACTGTTTATTCCTCCACCTCTCTCCATTCCCTCTCTGTTTGCTGTTTCTGGGTAATGTGATGTTATTGGCGGGCTGGTGGAAAAGCCAGCTCTTGATTTGAACTGTGAGGGAGAGAGGGTTGATGGAGAGGGATGATTTGAACTGTGAGGGAGAGAGGGTTGATGGAGAGGGATGATTTGAACTGTGAGGGAGAGAGGGTTGATGGAGAGGGATGATTTGAACTGTGAGGGAGAGAGGGTTGATGGAGAGGGATGATTTGAACTGTGAGGGAGAGAGGGTTGATGGAGAGAGATGATTTGAACTGTGAGGGAGAGAGGGTTGATGGAGAGGGATGATTTGAACTGTGAGGGAGAGAGGGTTGATGGAGAGGGATGATTTGAACTGTGAGGGAGAGAGGGTTGATGGAGAGGGATGATTTGAACTGTGAGGGAGAGAGGGTTGATGGAGAGGGATGATTTGAACTGTGAGGGAGAGAGGGTTGATGGAGAGGGATGATTTGAACTGTGAGGGAGAGGGAGACTTCAGGGTGATGGTGACGAAAACGCCCTGACGAGGGACCTGCGTTTCAGAGGCGGCTTCCTTCCCACCCAACACAACAGCACTTGCGAGACAAGTTTCGGTTCCCTGCCCCTCCGCACTTTCGTGTGCCTGTCATGTGGCGCTGACGTCAGTGATGACTGTTATTGATATAATTGTATTGAAGTCTAGCGGCCATCTGTTCTCTTCGGGGAGGGCGTCCCTCGGCAGTGAAGTGGTTACATGCAGCATATCGCTACTCACAGGGAAAAAAACGTCCTTTTCACATTTTCCCAATGGCTGCTAATAAAATCCAGATGTTCCATGGAGCTCTGTTTCTTTCTTCCTCCCTCCCTCTCTACTTCTCCCCCCCATCCCTCCCTCCCTCTCTCATTCTCCCCCCCATCCCTCCCTCCCTCTCTCCTTCTCCCCCCCATCCCTGCCTCCCTCTCTCCTTCTCCCCACCATTCCTCCCTCCCTCTCTCCTTCTCTTCCCTCCCCCTCTCCTTTTCCTCCCTCCCTCCCTTCCTCTCTCCTTCTCCTCCTTCCCTCCCTTTCTCCCCAGCCGCTAACCCAGAGCCATTCCTAAATAAAGGAAAGTATTTGTGACATTCTGCCGCGACGGGCCGTGCCAAGAACAACTCCCCGGCCTGGCCCATCTGGAGTGTATTAGGACGGCACTGGGCACTGGCACCGGCACCGGCCCGAGACACAGAGACGAGTGTGCGGCCACTCCGAGGGAATCACACAAACACACACATACCAACAAGAACTAACTGGCCTGTTGTTTGGACCCGTCAACATCATAATTTGAACAAAAAATACGGCCTCTGCAGTTTGCACCAAGCTTCTACTCATACTGGCAACACAACAAAATGGAAGAAAAGCTGGACTTCCAATCGTACCAGACAAGTCCACAGCTGTGTGCTCACAAGCAGCTAAACCATAAATTCTCAGGTGGACTTGTTGCTGTATTGTTTGTATTCCTGCTGTTGCGGTTCTATCAGACCCATTCAGTAGGGGACGGCGCTCAGAGTGCGTGGGGCTGGCTGGCTGGCAAGAGGCTCCAGGCCCACTGTAAAAAGCTCACACCTGAACATCAATAACTGTCATCTCCGCCACCTGGGGACCCGCCAGCGCCACGGGCACACAGCCGTCACCAGCACATCTGCTAACGCTGAGAGAGAGGGGGGGAGAGAGGACCCAGAGCAGAACAGAGAAAAACACCACAACATGGCGGAGAGAGAGAGAGAAGAGAGCGTGGGGGAAGGCACAGGGATATATAAAGTACACTATAAAGACATAGAAAGACAGAGAGATGAAGAGAGGTGGAGAGGAAAGGGTTGGGTAGAGGGAGGGGAAGCAAAAAATAAGACATGGAACAGGAGAGAGAGATGCAGGGAGGAGAGGGGGGTGCAGGGAGGATAGGGGGACTTATTTGGCCCAGTTCCTCAGAGAAGTTATCTTCCTTTGCTCCTTCTCACAGGAGGCAGCCTCAGCCTCTCTCTCTCTCTGTGTCTCTCTCTCTCTCTCTCTCTCTCTGTGACTCTCTCTCTCTGTGTGTCTCTCTCTCTCTCTGTGTGTCTCTCTCTCTCTCTGTGTGTCTCTCTCTCTCTGTGTGTCTCTCTCTCTCTCTCTCTCTGTGACTCTCTCTGTCTCTCTCTTGCTCTGTGTCTGTCTCACTCTCTCTGTCTCACTCGCTCTCTGTCTCACTCTCTCTCTGTCTCACTCTCTCTCTGTCTCACTCGCTCTCTGTTTCTCCCCAAATTGAGTTGATACTTAATACCTTTCCAGAACAACTTAGAATATTTTTATTTATTTATGTTATGATTAAGATTTATGACAATTTCATTACCGTTGCCTAACTTTGGCCTATTTAACAGTAACGGTAATGGCCTTGCTTTTCCCTAAACACCCATACTATTCAAATTATGGGGGAAAACCGTGCCAAAAATTACCCTCGATCGGAATCTGTTTATACTGTGCACTTACACAAACAAGCTCCCCTATCAAAACACCTGCAGCTTCAACGAACACCAATTAGCTCATCAAGCTTTTAATTACTCTGTTAATTGCATACAGGCAGCATGAAGGGTGGCTTGGGAATAGGGCGAGGAGCCCTCCTGAGGACCCGCCTTGACAATCCTGACAAAAACAAAGAAGAACTTTGCCAATGACAACATTGACGCTCAGGCTGCTGTTAACAGCCTGGCTGCCTCGTCGTCATTGTCCCATCAACCATCTGCCACGGGGCTGTATGACATCACTTCCTGTACAGGACTCTAGCATTTCCTGCCTGAGCCAAACTGGGAGCAGAGAGCGAAGGGAGAGAGCGAAGGGAGAGAGAGAGAGAGAGAGAGAGAGAGAGAGAGAGAGAGAGAGAGAGAGAGAGAGAGAGAGAGAGAGAGAGAGAGAGAGAGACAGAGAGAGAGAGAGAGAGAGAGAGACATGTAGTGAGAGTGTGAGTCCATCTGCGAGCTGTACATCTGGGTTAGTTCAGATTGGTCATGGGGAGGGGAAGGGTGAGCGAGCGTGGGAATATTCCTCACATAAGTGTGGGCATGGGGGCCATTGTCTCTGTGGGAGAGTTAAAGAAGAGGTCCATACTGTCCAGTGATCTGCTCTCAGTCTGTCACAGAGCACCACCATCCTCTTATCTGTCCAGACCTTCACACTCAGAGCGATGTCAGTGAGATTACATGGGAAACGTTTGCGTCAGGTACCAATATAGATTGGTTTCCCCTGGGCCTTATGCACTTTGTTTGGCTGTTATGAATGATGCCTTCAGAGCCCTCATAATGCTCGCTCTCTCAGCTCCCAGATGCCCCTCTCTATGTGGAGAGGCCATATCCCCATGATCGTCTGACTTGCCTTCCTTCCCCAATCCCAGCCTGAGCCCACAGGCCCCATCAGCCCCCTTCCAGACGCCTTTAAAGTCATTGTGGAGAGGAGTGTGGGTGAACACTTAATAACTTTAACTCTATCTCCAGTCAGCATTCCCCTCTCTCTCTCTCTCTCTCTCTCTCTCTCTCTCTCTCTCTCTCTCTCTCTCTCTCTCTCTCTCTCTCAATCTATGTGTTAGAGGCTCTAGAGGCTGCAGCAGGCAGCAGGAGAGTGTGTTTGGCTGAGGAGGCGTATCCAGGAAACGGTGGCAGGCCCGGACTTCCTGTGTGACAGGTGTGCGATGGGAACGGGGACGGGGGTCTGACAGCTGCCGTCTCCGCTCTCTGTGTGTTTCTCTCTCTCCTCTCTCTCTGGTCAGCTGCAGCCCAGACCTGCTGTGTTTGCTCTGCCTCTTGCGTCACTACTGCTGCTCGTCGCTGCTATACGGAGCACAAACCTACCCCCCCCCTGACACACCCACCTCCCGACTGACCACACATGGCCTGTCCATCTCCGTCTAACACATTGAGTGTGTTCATTTTTTATATATATATTTTTTTTATACAGTTTTTGAATCAGTGGACGTGTGAAGGCCCATTGTCTCGTTCCTCTCTCTCATTCTGTGTCTGCGCACAGCGAGCACAAACAGCCAATTGACAGCGGCACCTAAGAGACCAAAGAAGCAACATCAAGTCTTGCTGTTCTCACCTCCTCTCAGTCGGCAATGTTGAGAACTGGAATCATGTATTTCATTCAGAGCTAAACGGCTGTTCTGTCTGTCACCACTGACACCATCTCCATCTCTGTAAGGGCTCCCCCCGGTCTGTGACTCCCTATCTCATACCACTTCGTTTGCCCCAAGGCACATGCACAATAGCTCATGACATTAGCGGGGAGGCAGACACATAGCGGGTAATCTGTGTCTCTGCTATTCTCCGTCACCGCCACCCCATAGGTAGCAACCCGCCTGCGTGGGGACTCCAATCAGGGGAGTCATGTGACAAGTTAAACAGAAGGTTTGACAGCTTCTCCCCCGCAAATCTCCATTTAGCCCGAAGCAGGCAGCACTGGAAGCTCCTGAAATAAATACCAGTGTTTCCTCTGGGACCCGACTGACGGCTGGAATCCACCGTTCAAACCAGGGCCTATTTCCCCCCCCCCAAAAAAACAGTGAGAGGGAGCAGTCATATAGATGGCCCTATAATTGGCAAGGTAATAGTGTTTGCTAATAGGCTAATTAAAGTAACCTGCTTCCATTCACACAGTGGTGATACAGGCCTAGCCCCTAGCTCACCGTCATGCATAGACAGAGAATCCACACAGAGATGCTCCTCCTGCCTGTGTATCTTCTAGTCTACGGCAACTGCGGGGTTAACTCCTGCCTCCGTCTGTCCAGGTTTCTCTCACCACTGTCTCTTCTACTCCTTCAGAACGCTGGCCCTCTGCTCTGGGGAAAGTGTCCTCATATGTCTTTGTTTATCTCCCCCCGTCTCTCTGGCTCTCTCTCCAACTTGTAAATGTCTTCCTCATTTCCACTATCCCTTTGTTATTCTCTCTTTCCCCCCCTCCTGCCCATCTGCCTCCTTCGTTCACTGGTATTACCACTGTGTTGTCTGTCCTCTCTCCGGATATTTCAGAGACTGCTGGAGAACTTTAGCCCCCCACCCCCTAAATCAAAGTCCCCCTGCAGGGATTCAGCCCTAAGGTTTCCTTGGACAGATAGGCCCCCCCTCGAAGCACTTTAGTTTTTTTTCTCCCAAAATTCTGACATCAATAAAATCTCGCCCCTCTTTCCACATTTCATATTAAATCCCTGATCTGTGTGGGAACTGAAATGTTCTCCCAGTGAAGTAACAGTTTAGGAACAATACAGCACCTCACATCCTAAGTAGAGGATGTGAGGGTGTGAGTTAGGGAGGCTGGGCGAGAGATTAAGGTCTGCATAAGTAACCGGGAACACAACGGCACTCGGCTCAAACCCATTTGAAGAATGGCGGAACCATCTGTGGCAAAACTTCTGTTTCCACGAGATAACAGCTTTCTAATTCCACAAATATGTGGAGAGGCCATATCCCCATGATCGTCTGACTTGCCTTCCTTCCCCAATCCCAGCCTGAGCCCACAGCCCCCATCAGCCCCCTTCCAGACGCCTTTAAAGTCATTGTGGAGAGGAGTGTGGGTGAACACTTAATAACTTTAACTCTATCTCCAGTCAGCGTTCCCCTCTCTCTCTCTCTCTCTCTCTGTGATAAGGGGCTGGCTGAGGGTGAGGCGGGAGAAAAGGGAGGAACTCATTATATCAGAGTGTGGAGCAGCGATATGAACTTCCCCGCTGTATGTTTGATTAAAAATTGCTCAGTGCTACAGCAGATTATTCCAGCGTGTTTCCTGTGTCTGTCCCTAATCTGCATATCCTATGGGAAGTTGGGAAGAGGGAGGGAGGCTTAACATGAAGTGTCTCTCTTTCTCTCTCTGTCATGAGTGTTTTGGCTATAGCTGTCGCCAGTTCACAGGCTCAGTTCTCATAATGAAGTCAGTGTCAGTGATACAATCCATCTGCGTTCACAGACTACACCCCTTGGTTATTCAATGTCACAAAAGAGAATACTGTGTCTGAGGTGCAAGGTTCAAATCAGGGGTTTGTTAATGTGTTCTCTATTTTACTAACGCCGTTGAGCGCTAATTTCATCCAAAACACAACAATAATCATTTTGACTGATTCCTCTTAAAACAGGAAAGCTCAGCTCTGACACCTGAGATCAGCAAAACAATCAGAGGACAATTCACCGTAAGCATTTATCCTGCGGAGACACGACAAGGTTAAAATAATACGTTTAAGATGAGATTTATATCTTCTCTCAAAGTAAAACAATTCTTAGCAAATGTGATATGGTTCTTGTAACGCTACACTCCGTACCATGGGAAATAAGAGAGGCCCCTTTTCTGTGTAATAATAACACAAAGGAAATGTATGCACAGAATATCTTGTTTTGAGTGAAAGTACAGTATAGTACAGCATATGTTTGTTCTGTAACAAGTGAGAGTGTGTATCCGTGTGGGCGCTGTGTGTCTGTGTCTGTGTGTGTGTATATATATATGTGTGTGTGTATAGTGTGTGTATAGTGTGCGTGCATGTGGTTTAGACGTAACTCTCAGCTCCCACACTGCGGTGCCAATGCGTTCCTCATTACTCCAGATGTTTGGGAGCTGGACGGCTCCTCTGCTCTCTGACATTCTGATTCTCCCCTGAGAGACCATGTCACAGTAATGTCAAACACATGTGGAACACACTGGGGCTCCCAACGCCAGAGTCTTTCCCACTGTTTGGACGGATAAACAGGGAGGGAACCATAGCGATCGACCGCTGGTCTGCCTGCGCCTGAACCCATCACTATGGGCTCACTGGCACCCCAACAGGCAGCTTGGGTTCCCAAGGCTGGAGCCTGCCCCCTTCAATGGGCAATAAGAGATACCCACAGAGGCCCGCAAACATGTCCCAGCATGCCTCCATGGGGTTTTAAAATATATTCCATCCACATTGCAGAACTATATGTACAGTTATATAATACACGTGAACAATGGCCCTTATCACTCTTACCAGAGAACAAGACTTCACTGTCGATCTCAGAACCCAGTGATTTGAGACACGATCCAGTCCAAAACACTATCTCAGTGTCAATGTCTCGGTCTGCATCTATCTTCACCCACACACACACTGACGAGCGCGCACACACACACACACGCACAGACACGCGCGCACACACACACACACACAAACACACGTTACCTAAGATTATGGATTTCTCAGCTGCTGCACTTTTCATCATGGCCAGACGCTGCCAGATAAACAAAAGAGAAAAAAAGCCCTGTACTTCTTATTTAGCTCGTCCAAAGAAAGCATTTCTCTGTTCGAGATGAATTTCGTCTCCCTGGGAACGTAACTGGCACTTGAACGCGCTCTTTGGCCGCTAATGTTCAAATCATGGGAGAGGACAGAGCTGTGTGTGAGATACCAGACAAATACATCAAAACAGTTGGGTGCTCACACCCTGACAGCTCTGACCTGTGTGCATGCAGTCTCTTGGTGCGTAGCCTCTTCGGGTGGTACCCTGGTCATGTAATTGCACAATAGTATTAATGCATTATAGGAATTAGGTTCACAGGGTAATCTGCCGGCTGCTTACAGGTTGGGATTCCAGGACAGTGGAACATTCACGGTAAATCCACTGTTGCACACAACACACAGGTGGCTTACAAACCGCAGCCTCTGCGCACTGGGCAAATCAGCCCACGCAGAGTTGCTTGCTGTGTTCTTAATTCACTGTTATACTCAATGCCTCCCATATACTTATGCTGACCAATCTCCTACTTAGATTTAGTATACACTATTGTCTCTACTCTCTATAATAGGTTACTCAGAACTACATTATACTACATGTGCATACACGCATATGAAATGGATTATTTTTTACACAGATGAGAATCTAGTCATCCTGTTGTCATGGTAGTGAGTGTTGCTATGGTGCGTTTGTGCACAGTACAGTATATGCCGTATTCAGGGATGATGGCTCTGGCAATTGTCGTTTGGCCTGTGAGTCCAGGTGTCTGTGTGTTCTGCTGACCAGCTGACCCTCTCTCCTCTCCCCTCCACAAACACACACACACACATACTCTGCCGGCCGGCTGCGTGCTCCCGCCCACTGCCATCTGCTCCTCTCATTAATTAGAAGACGGCCAACTTCACCTGCACCGCCCGCACTCAAATTACAATAATTACCTGTCACATGCACAAGCCCGCCACCCCGCTCCCCACCACACTCCCCACCACGCTCCCCACACCGCTCCCCACCTCACCCCGCTCCCCACCACACTCCCCACCACGCTCCCCACACCGCTCCCCACCACGCTCCCCACCTCACCCCGCTCCCCACCACGCTCCCCACCCCACTCCCCACACCGCTCCCCACACCGCTCCCCACCGCACCCCGCTCCCCACCACGCTCCCCACACTGCTCCCCACCACGCTCCCCACCCCGCTCCCCACCACGCTCCCCACCTCGCTCCCCACCACGCTCCCCACCCCGCTCCCCACCCCGCTCCCCACCATGCTCCCCACCACACTCCCCACCACACTCTGGCTGCAGGTCACTGTGCTGTGACATTGTCACCTGGCGAACCAACCGGCACGGGGACCAGGCAACAGACACTATCACCAACAAACAACATGGCCTACCCTGCCATGAGTGACCAATAAGGACGCTCTCCTGTGTAACTAAGTGAATGTCACAAATAATCTGTATTTTTCTTTTTTAAATACAGTATGCAAATCACATTTTATTACATTTTATTGCTATTATAAACTGGTTACCAGCATAATTAGAACAGTTAAAGTAAATGTTTTGTCATACCCGTGGTATACGGTCTGATATACCACGGCTTTCAGCCAATCAGCATTCAGGGCTCGAACCACCCGGTTTATAATAGTATATAACCCCCTGGTCATAGCTTCAATATGTTTCTGTTACCACTGTGGGGTGAGTTATGATGCCTCAAAGTGGGGCTCTTAGGGTCTATGAGGACTGGTGTTTGTCCGGCAGCAGCCAGCGAGCTACACACTGCATGGTCTGCGTCTCTGCTTCTGTCCAGAGGAGGCCGGTGAGACTCCATCACTGCACTACAACATCTCTCTATTGGCATGTGGCTTTGGCACAAGAGCACGTATCTCGTTTAAAAAACATTTTTTTCCTCCTGTGGTATTTTTCCGTCTGCCCATTAAACGGGAGGGAGACATCCATACGAGTGTGGTAGTAGCAGAGACGGAATAAACTCCAGTGGGGTAATGAATGGTTTTCTTTAAGAGAGGCACTTAATGATGAAGTGGGGACATCTGACTTTGGAGAAGAGTGGCGGGCGGGGGGGATGTTTGGTGGTAATGTGCGGTAATGCTGAATGGCTGTAGTGTGGTTTCACCTTTGGATCTCTCCATCTATTGTCTGTCTATTATCAGCTGTTCAATTATTCAGCTGATCTTTACCGCCAGGGCCAATTAAATAGTAAATTCATGTGATGTCCTGCAGAGAAAATGTCCTCTGTTTTCACAGAGAAGAATCCACTGATGGATATCAGAGTTCGTGCAGGCTCAAGTGAGTGACTTTTTGGCCAAGATGAGTCATCTACACAGAGTAATCTTTCTTTAAGTTATATTTATTCATCTTTCATACACTGAGTATACAAAACATTAAGAACACCTGCTCTTTCCATGGCATAGACTGACCAGGCGAATCCAGGTGAAAGCTATGATCCCTTATTGATGTAATCTGTTCGATCCACTTCAATCAGTGTAGATGAACGGGAGGAGACAATTGAGACGTGGATTGTGTATGTCTCAATTGAATGGGTGAATGGGCAAGACAAAGGATTTAAGAGCCTCTGAACGGGGTATGTGAGTAGGTGCCAGCCGCACCGGTTTGTGTCAAGAACTGAATAACTGTTTTTCACCCCCAACAGCTTCCTGTGTGTATCAAGAATGGTCCACCACCCAAAGTACATCCAGCCAACTTGACACAACCGTGGGAAGCATTGCAGT